>NW_009223881.1:12466-12682 GCF_000690835.1 Fulmarus glacialis | reverse complement strand
CCCCTCCCCCGGCACCTCAGAGCCCCTAAACCTTCAAGGCTGGGGGAAATGCAAAGAGGAGGGATGAGGGCACTGAGATTTTTGGGGGTGACCTGGAAAGAAAAGGAAAATGGCCCCAAACGGAAGGTCCCCATAGGGGTGCAAAAGGTCCCCTCCAGCCCCTTCCCCAGGCTTTGGCAAGCTGCAGCGTGCCTGTTTGCAAGGGGAACGCAACGC
>NW_009223881.1:0-12341 GCF_000690835.1 Fulmarus glacialis | reverse complement strand
GGTCCTGCAGATCCCCCCCACCCTCTGCTTTAACCACTAGTCCTGGCTGTACTTAGCCACCCTGTGCGGGTTTTCACCCAGTTATCCCAAATTCCCAGGTCCCCTCGTATGGGAGGTAAACTGGGACCCAGTGAACCTGCTGGTGGGGGCTTGTCCAGCCTGGTTGGGCTCCTGAGTGAGCTTTGCAGGGGCAGGGTCGGGGCTGGGCACAGAGCAGAGGGGCTGCAACATCTCCAGTTGGTCCCCGCTGCCCATCCCTGGGACATTAGGAGGCAAAGGGCTGGTCCGATGCTTTGCAGCCTTTTTCTTGCTGCTACGTTTTATGGAGCGCTGCCCCATCCTACAAAGCCACCCCAGCCCGGCTGGGATGGAAGCACCATCGTCACGCAACGATATTTCCCACTAACCCCAGTTTGGTGCTCACGAGGGCAGGAAAGTCAACCCCGAGATGTATTCCCCCAACTAGGACGAAGGATCTCCAGGAAGGCGAGGGGACCAAAAATCCCCTGCCGGACCCCCTTGCCCAGCTCATCCCTGCAACCTGCCCCGAGGAATATATTTAGTCGCTCGATTCCTTTATGATTCTGACCCCCTGACATGGGCTGCAGGGCTGCAGCGGCTCCGCTTTGACTGATTGTGGATTTCCTCTCCGCGCTGCCAGAAAGCCGGCGGGCCGGGACGCGAGATGGGAAGGCATTTCCTCGGGCCGGCCGGCCGCTGCCCCATCTAACCCATGCACGGAGGGGAAAAACCCAGCGCGGATCCCCAAGCCGGGGTGTTTGTGCAGGTAGGCAGCGATTTACCACGTGCCTGGGTGTTTCTATTGACTCTTGTCAGATCACAAGCGATGGAGAGCGCGGTATGTAAATGTAAGCTATGCGGATTCAGGATCCGCCTGGGTTTCCTGGTCTCTCCCCTTCCTTTGCACAGGAGCGGGATCCCTGCGGTTCTGTTTTCTGGTGGATCACGGTGATTTGGGGGTGCGGAGAGCTGGCAGCGGCCAACTTCGCTTGCAGCAGAAGCAGCAACTGCCCCTTCTGAGCTTTTCCCCGGGACTGAATTAAAAACCCTGCGGAAGCAACAACATTTTCCAAAGGAACTGATTAAATCTATTAAGCTATTTACAAATGGGCTTGATCAGAGCTGCGTATCTGGGAATACAACAGGAAGGCAACTTCTCTTAAATCTAAAAGGCGCAGGAGATTTCCTGGTCTCAGGACAGATTTATAAACCCTTTACACACACACGCAGGCCGGCACATAGCAACTGCCTTTCATCTGTGTTTTGGAGCCATGCACGCTCCTGGGGACAGCCCGTGCCGTCCCAGGCTTTGCACAGCGGGCTCCGGTTCTCTCCGAAAGTCCTGTCTCACGCCTTGAAGTGCCAGGACAGGGCAGGGAGAGAGGATGCCAAACCCTCCATCCTGCTCTGAACAGGTCTCCTGGGTGCATTTTGCAGACGGGAGTTGCTGCAGAGGTTGGCAGCAAGAGGTTGGGCAGAAAACCTGCTGTAACATCCTTTTTTTTTTTTTTTTTTTGATTTCCCTTTTAGTAGGGGTTGAAGTGCACTGAAAAAGAGACTGCCCGAAGTTGCAAGGTTTTATTTTGAATGTGGTGTTATACCGCTCAGTGTTATTTTTTAACCCCTGGGATGCACAGGGCCTGGATATCATCGTTATTATAAAAAAAATGGCTTCTATACTTGAGGCCAGAACATTTTTAGTAGCAGTAGTACAATATATCCCCCTCAAGGGAAAAGAAAAGGAACAGATAAATTCCACTCGAGCCCTTTTACACGACACACGGCCGTGCCTCCATCCTGCGCCGCGTTTCCAAGGTGCGGTGTGCAGGATGGGAGGAAAGGTCCGGGCGAGGGACGGGACCCGCATCCACCTCCTGCCTCTGCCGCAGGAGGCTCTCAGAGCAACTCGCCGGGTTTTCCTGGTCTTTGCTATTCCCTCCGCATCGTGGGGGTAACATCTCCCCCCTGGTATCGAGGGTTCAACTCACGGGGCTTTTCAGAATCCTCCCCCCCCGCCCCGAGACACGCGCTGGGGCTCCCGTGCGGTTGCAGGGCAAAAATACTGCAAAACATTTCTCATTTGGATTTTCTCCCAGGCTGGAAGACAGCACCTTCCTAGGGGCCCCCACGCCGCATTTTGAGTGCAAACAATAATAAACACTTTCTTTTTTTTTTTTCTCCCCCTCTCCTTTAGCACCTGGCATTCTGATTGCATTAGTAAGATGGGTTTCATTCTGCACCCTACTGAAAATGCTGGTTAAACCTGTCCTGTAGGAAGCTCTGCATTACATACAGGCAGCTGGGGCCATGTGAAAATGCCACCTTTTAATTGCGACCGTATCAGGGTAATTAGCAGCAGTCTGGAAAAACTCATCTTTACTTTTTATGCTTACCTTCCCGATTTTTTGGTGCAACGCTTACCTGTATCTGGGGCACAGGAAGAAGCAGAGCTCTCACAGGGCTTGGAGAACAGGGAAATTACGGCTAAAAGCTACAAGCTAAAATAGACCTAGCAGACAAAGGGTGGAAGAAAGCTTTGTTCTCCCCATTTTCACGGATGGGGAACAGTGGCAGCATGTCTCCCATGACTCCCAGGGGTCACGCGGAAAATCCGTGACCGAACCCGGCTTTCACGCCGTATAGGCGAGGCCATCCCCACTTTTTAAAAATACCCCTTTTTGGCGCGGATCCGACATCTGGCATTTTACTCGGCTTGCAAACGGCAGGTCTATTTTCACCAAGTAACCTCCCCACACCCCCCCGCTTCAGAGACATTAAAATGTGTGAGAAAGTGCAAATGCTAAATTAGCTCAATATTCACATGTTCCTTAATTACTGATGAAACTCTCGTCTCCCAAGGGCAGTTTTTGCAGAGACAGCTGGGGGTGCCCAGCAGAAGAGCTGGCTCTCAGCAGTGCAGCTCCCAGCTGCTTTGCCACCGAGACAGAAGAACCAACCCTGCCCACCGCCCGTCCTCCCCGGGTCCACCAGGCCTTCCCCGGGGACCGCTGCTGGGACCATTTGTTTGCTGGGAGGAGAAACCAGAGCTTTCCCCTTATATAACCCGCAGCGAAAAATGTAGACAAAAAAAAAAAAAAAAGGATGCTAAAATTTTCAGCACGCACACAGTCATGGTGCTGAGTATTTCTGCTCTTACTGTTTTTAAAATGCAGCTTTAATGGTTACAAAATAAATATATTTTAGTCCCTTTAGGTTAAAAGGGACTAGCAAAATTTCCCTCTTACACTTTGAACTTTATAAAAACAGATTAAGATAAGGAAAAAAAAATCTCTGAGTGACTCAGAAGCAGAATTTAAGTTCTCACTTGCTGAGAAATCGAGTTTCAGTTTGGCATTGGAACAATCTTCCCACTTTTGCCACCACAAAAGTTTTTTATTTTTACCATATTCACCAGTCCCACATCACTAAAAGTTTGCTTGTCCCTGCATGGCATAGGTACAGAGACAACAGCCTTGGTTATTGTCCCAAGTGCTCTGAGCCTTCCTGGGGGTTCCTCGGCCACTAACACCGCGCGGACGAGATTTATAACCCTTCACAGAGCAAACCTCACACTGCCCAGGAACGAGGAGGAATTAAGCGGAGGACTGCTTCAGATGCTAGCAATCCTCACGCTGTTTGAGGACACACTATTACAAGATCTTTTTTAAGATAGGCGTGATGCTATGCAGTGTTTCCAATAGACTTTGTGTGGTTTTCCTCTCTTCTTGGAGCTTCCTTCCTCCTCTTAGTGCTGGCAGGTTTGGAGGTTTCGTGACGTAAATTGTGCCTTTTGAAGGTGGATGCTTCAAGAACTTCAATCTTGTGTGTTTAAACAGGAGAAAATTGGTTAATTACATTGGTGCATTCAGCTAATTTTCTTTGCCGAGAGCTGATTATTTGAAAGAAGTCAGCACCAGAACTACATTTTGCTTAAAGGAAAACTGCATGAATTGAACTCGATGCTGAACTGGATGGGTCCCCAAGTGCATTTCTTAAGTTTCACAAAGCAGCTGCATCTCAGATACTATCTAATGGACTGAAATTCACACAGACGTAAGGATCCGGGGTTCTGAAATCTTAATGGCATGTCTTGAAACTTGTACTTAATAGCATCACGCATCTATGCTTTGAAATAACCCTGATTGTTACTTCTTCTGCTTTACACTGGCTGTGTGCAAAGCACTAGAGCTAGTGCATCTTGGAAAGAAATTCAAGGAACGGTGCCTGTTCCACACATCTGGGTTGTCACGCAGCGTGCACCAATGCAATCTCCCGTCCTTGGCTCGAAGGCAGGCTCTGCAGAGTCGGACACAGCAAGATCAAAACAGTTGAAGTCCATAAAGCTCATGCAGACTTTGGTCCGATGCTGGTAACAGACTACTTTTCCGTGGCCTCTTACTTTCCAGGATATGGTTTTATGCTTGCAGGTAACTACAAGCAGAAAAGGCAGCACATACATTGCTGTTCACAAAACTGCAATTGCAAATCACGTAGCTTGGCAGGTAGCAGCCTTTGCACCGACAGTTAATTTCAAGGCTCAAAGCGAAGAACACTATACCTGCGAAGAATGGAAGTAACTCACGAGAAACCATTATCTGTGTAAGACTCCCAGTGCAAAAAGGAAAATTTCCTTCTATGTCGCTGGTGACCTGGGATTACTAAAACTGAAAACATTTTAATATCTATGCTGTGTGTGCATCATTCTTGATTTGGAAGTGAAAGCAGAGTGGTGACTCTCATTTTGCTGAGTTTCTAGGTAATTTCACTTGGAGGTACGTAATTTTGTGCTGCAATGTGTGAGTACAATGGACAAATATATAACAAAAGATCTTCCTGTTTAAAAGTCTTATTTTCACAGAAATGAAACCGAGTAATTTCTTTGTGCTTACATTTTGCTAATTCCACCATTTGGGTAATGACGTAATTCTTTTTCTTATGCTTTCTAAAACAGACCTTCTTGCCAAACCAGAGTTTGGTTAAAACTGGACTCACAACCCACTATAAACAGACAAAACAATTTACTACTTGAAACATGTTCCTGTTGTTTCAATCATCCATTTCATTAGACAGTATCTGGTAAGAAGAGGTTTTTGCCTAGTAATGCAAAGTTGTCTGACCATTAACACACAGAGAGCAGAGCAGCTAAATGAATTGCTTGTTTCTAATGTTAGTCTATTACGATGTTTTTTTCCCCTACAACCCATATTCTGCACATGCTATTTCTCTTTAGTTTGAGGCACATTAAAATCCCACACTTCCTGGGACAAAATGAAATTCCCACTTCTTCTTGTACAAATACAGAATCTCCTGTTTGTAGCCGATATTTCCATCTGAGCCAGATTTCAATCTTAGGTATAGTGTGCTTAACTGTAGTAACACCGTAAGTTTAAAAATTTATGCCTGGTTTTCTTCTTTCTATAACTAGCACTGGAATCTGGCCAAACACTCATAAGAATTAGCACATAGAAACTCAAGGAAGATTAATATAGAGAACAAACAAACAAGCCCAGCAGTATTTGGAGAAGGAAACCCTATTCCTTGACTAGCACCTTTTTAAATTGAAATCCCAGAGAGACTGTTAAAGTTTAGCTGCTTAAGAGTTGAAAAAAAAAAAAACATTGGAAACAGGCTTTTGGCTTCTGCTAACAAACAAAAATCCAAACTCGGGGTGAAATTAGAAAGGCTGCTTTGAAGGGCACCCACAAAACTTAGGATGCTTCAATATAACATGAAAAATTATTTTGCTGTCTTCTTCCATTGAGAAGGTTTTTTTTTTCACCTCAAGCATGGAGCTTACTCACAACTCTATAGCAACCTCATGGTATTAAGTGGTATTTCGTTTAAGGAAGCCAGGGAACAAGCCCAGCCATAGCAGCATCATAACGGCTAATATTTGTATAGCACTGAAAAGCAAATGCTACAAGGGTTAAAAACTACTGGCATGCCAGCAGTGAAACACAGAGAAAGGCATCTTGTTCTCCCTTACAATACAGTAAAACTCCAGTAATTTTGCTGCAATGAATGAGCATGTCCTGAGGGCAAGAAAGGTGCATTGCAAACCAAGATATCTTAAAAAGGAAGAGTTCAGCTGCAACGAAAACATCTGAAGCCATGTGGACTGTGTGCTGCAGACTAAGTTTCTCCCACTGGACAATAAAGGCAGCTTAAGGAAATTTTTTCGTATTAACATCTGCATCTTGACAATGCTTTTCAAGCCATGTTAAGCAACTCAACTGAGCTAAGACAATAAAAAAAAATGTGCCCATTTTATTCAGCAGAGCAGGCCAATGGGATGTTTTAGATTTACACTGATGAAACACAGCCAGGCCCAAAGTCAAACGAACAGCTAATGGATTTGAATTCTGGTCAGCTACTCTGGATTATGCCATGATAACTGGCTGGCTTTCAGGGTTGTGCTGTCAATTTGCTGTGGCCAAAGCAGTACCAGAACCAGACTCGAGGATGGTGAGTGCTTCTTCCCGTTCCACCACTTTACTTCCAAGCTCACCCATCTCTTCTGACAGCACTTAGCTGAGTGAGATGAAGATGCCAAAATCCATCCCGAATGTTTAAGCTCTCATACAAAACCGCTGGTGGTAGTGCTGAGTTCCAGCATTACTTATTTCCAGGTTTACAAACAGAAACAAGCTCTAATTTGGTTATAAATCTAAATTGCAGATTTTCAATGTATAAATGGCAATACTAATGCATCTGACCAGCTATGCTTTTAAAATCTGTTTGGTCTCCTAATTTCACAGAAAACCTTGCTCCATCCAAGGCAACTTTTTGAATTCCAGATGCACCACTGAAGGTACTGTGAATGTTGCCTGGGAACCAAAGATTTAGATATGGTTAATAAAGGCACAGCTCCTTTACCTTTGTTGCAAAGTTACAATTGCTCGACAGTAGTTAACTACTGGTTAGGAAATAAAGGGAGGGTTTTTTCTTTCATTCTTTAGTACTGACGCTCAGGTGTAAACCTTTAATTAGACTAAGTATTTTGCTAAGAAACAACAACTATTTTATATGTAAAAGGAGATCAATGAAAAAATTAGACAGGACTGCAAAAATCAATGGATACAAAAATCAATACATACAGCTTTGCAAAACCCCTCCTGTTTCCAAAAGCAGAGCTGGGCTACCACAAGTGGAAACAACAGTGGCTTTAATAATAAAGGCAGTGGCAGGGTGACTCCCCCCCCACCGCCCACCTTGATTGCGAAAAACGCAGTCCGTGTGAAGCAGCAGATAGTAATTCACTGGCTTTCACAGTCTTAACCACAGCAGTTAAAACCAGGCCTGCTTTTGCTTGCTGTTATCTGACTTGAACGGCGTTGCACCAGAGTGCACCTGGGCTGAAGGCAGCATAGGGTCTGCTGTGTTAAAACATAGCTCTTGCAAAGCCACTACGGTGAACCGTCTGCCATACTGGAAGAGGCAAAGCCTAACTGTTTTTTATCAAGTCCTGCTTTGCAGACATGCAAGCCTTGGCCCTACACATGGAGCCTTTTTTAACATGGTGCTGAAGCTCATGTTGGCCTGTCACCATGTTCTTCCTTGAAAGAGCTATATTTAAACACAGTCTGTGGCTTCCGTTGGAGGTAGAGCAGTGTGCTCAAGACTGGATTACAACGTGATGTCTGGCTGGTGTGTTTACACAGACTTCTCCTCTAACATGCTAAAGTTCAAATCACCTCAGAGTCCCAGCTTGACTCTTAAATGGTTAAATGTGCTTGCAGTGCTTCTTTTGCTTTCTTTGCGCTCCTTCGATACACTCATCTGTCTCCTCTTTTTGCCTTTTGTGTTTCTTCTTATGGTGTTTCTTTTGCTTTGCTTCATAGTCCTTTATGCCGAGATCTTCCCCATCAGATATTCCCATATAAATTTCTCCATTGCCCATATTTTCATCACAACTAATGCTCTCCCCTTTGTGCTGCTCTTTATGTTTCCTTTTCTTTTTCCCTGAGCGACACTCATTTAATGAAGCATCCAGTTCCTTTCCATTCAAGCTACCTATCTTAGGTTGTTTCACTTTTGGTTTCTCGCAATACTCTGTACTCTCTGCCTCATCTCTCTTCTGCTTCTTCTTTTTCTTTTTGACTTTGGTTTTCAGTTCTTCTGAAGGCTCCAAAGCTTCGTCAGCTGTTGGGCAGGAATTGTCTACCTTTGTTTCCGTTTCATTCTGGGATCCCTTCAGTTTTGCCATGCGCTTAGCGAAATACTCCTGTACAGTGAGAACACTCTTCACTGTATTGTAACCGTCTGCAGGCTCAGATAGCCAGTGGTTTCTCTTCTTCTCTTCCTGAGACTTGGCATCGGTAATATCCTCCTGCAGGTGAACAAAGAGGAGCAGGAGTGAGAGTCAGAAATAATAGCTTTAAACATAATGTTATTTTTTTGCACACTAATAAGAAAAACATTTAAAAACCATAAGGTGCTTTGAAAAATAATTATAAAAGTATAGACTTTGGCAGAAGCGAGAGGCAGCCCTTAATGCAAAAGATAGCGTAGGTTTAGGGAGAAGAGGTTGCAGTATGGAAGGCAGCAAGAAAATACAGAGCAAGACAATTCTCTGTTGTTTTGAATTTCTTACTGTTTACCTACTCCTGTGCAACTCATGCAGATTATGTGTAATACTATCATACTCTCTGTATTACACTCACTTTGCAAAGGCACATGTCTCTACAAGATATAAAAGAACATGAAAAATAACACAGTACGATCTATTAGCCTGTGGCATACAGGAAATCCCATGCCTGGAATACCTCTACAGCAAAGTGCAAGAACTTATGATACACAGAGCAATCCAGCATTGATGCATCTCTTCCATCTTATCTGATCTTTAGAAATGTTTGTTTCGTAGCTGGTTTACTGTCATTGTGTCCTAGATGTTGTTATTTAAACATGCTCCATTTGATCATACCTTATCAGATGGCAAAAACAACATCACAGGTTAGATCTTACAAGGCTTCTGCATACACAAAATAAATAGCTGCTGAACTCTAGCTGCAGGTGAGTATCTATAAAGAGAGTCTAGCATCTAGAAAGTAAATATAAAACAAAAAGCAAAGTATAGCTCTGGAGCTGGATGTTATGTATGGCATGAAGAGAATTGACTCTGAAAAAGCAAAAAATGCAACAAGATGAAAATACAGAACTTGTTAAATTATCTGTGACTTACAAAATAAACAAGCCAAAAAGGCAGCTGAAGTTCAGACTTGTTTACGTGGATACTGAAGCACTCAAAAATAACCCTTTGTGGCATATCCTTTTGCTTGGCAAAAGTCAGAAATGACTCTTGGACGTGTCCCAGATTTTACATTGCTTTTTTTTTAAAGCCTTGTACAAACTGCAGGTAACCAAGCATACCCCCCTCGATAAAAAGGCAGCTGAAGTTCAGACTTGTTTACACGGATACTGAAGCACTCAAAAATAACCCTTTGTGGCATATCCTTTTGCTTGGCAAAAGTCAGAAATGACTCTTGGACGTGTCCCAAATTTTACATTGCTTTTTTTTTTAAAGCTTTGTACAAACTGCAGGTAACCAAGCACACTCCCCTCGATGGGAAAAGCTGAGCGAGTAAGAATCGTGCAGAATCCTTACCAACATCTGTCCTAAAACATGCTTCTTGAACGGGAGGTAATCCACAGCTATTACAGTCAAATGTGGTGAGTACGACAGAGATACTTCACTGTTTTTCCATTCATAAATGCACAGATAAGAGCATTCATTCTACCCATGCATCTTGTATGTGAACTGGAGTGACTATAAAATGCAACCAAATCACAGCAGTAATATTTCATGCCCACTTCCACTGGCATAAACTGATACACAGGGTGAAGGCCAGCAGAAAACTGGGAGATATAAAACCACTTATCTCAACACTTCATAGTTATTGCATGATGGTGTAGATAAGTGATCTGGCTCTCTTCAGGGCATCATTAAACTTGCTAGCTGAAGTGGGGTTTATTAGGGTTTGTGAGTAAGGTTTTGCAGGTCTGACTCCTTATGCATCCATAACCTTTACTCACATGAGCAGGAACGCAAAAATTTGTGTCATTAGTGATGCATTACGAGTAGCCATTTCCTCATACATCTGCTTTCAAGAGAGCTATTCCAGTGGAACGAAAGTAACACTACACTTGAGATTCCAGTAATGTTTGTGTGGGCACTTATAAAAATTAAGTACTTTTCTTGTAGGTATACCTTGTAGTGTACCTTCAGGTAAGTTTATGAAGTAACTGAAACTATTCGACTTCTGGCAAAGAAGTCTGCAAAGAGATGTTGAACGTGGGGAAAAACCCCCATGTATTGACACATATCTATACATATCGGTTACATTTGGAAGGGGAGCCGCAGTAGGAGTTTGACAAGATAGAATCCACAGAATAAATGGATTGAGCTACGCTTGTAGTCACTCTCTTTTTAATAAGATATACCTCCCAACCCAACCCAAGCAAGCAGAGTTAGTGCAGATCAAAAATAGATGCCCTGCTAAAGCAGAGTTAAACAGGTCACTTTCTTTTCCTTTTCCTTCTACCCACAGCAGGTTTTTGACACCTTGTATTGCAAAATGACAAACAGTCTCCCAGGTTTTCTGCCGCAGATGCCAGCCAGAACAGTTTCCCTCCCCACCCCAATATGTAAAACGTACTTGTGACCAGAACACCAATTACCCCCTGGCCAACCAGGAAAGGATTTTCTCATTCCCTTGGTGACTTCCAAGTCCTGACAACTTAATTACTGTAATTCAAGGCAAATACTGCTTGAACTCTACACATTTATTTTATAAAATACATTAGGCATAAAAAAAAAGTTCCTTTGGTTAAGCTGAGGAGTTCAGAAGGTATGCATGATCCCAGAAAATAAGAACCTTGCTCAGAAACTCCTTTATTGATAAGAATTTTAATAACCACGGGCCACTGAACACAGAACTAACAGGGCATGGAGACAAGCAGAGAGGTGCCAACCCTAGAAAACCTCTCAGTTTAGGAAAAGCTTATGTGAAACCATAAATCACCTGGAAGGGCTGTTAAATGCCAGAAGTGTTCCCCCTCCCGTGATGTACCTGTCCTAGTAGCCATGGGAACACCGCTGAACTCTAAACGTGGTTTAGAGTCTCTTTCTTTAACCTCTCAACAGGAGACTCACAGTTTATGCAACTCCTCCCCTGCTTGCACCAACACACACATATAAAAATTTCAAAGAAAAATAAGATATACATACTTAAATGTGTACTGCGTTGCTGCAACTTCTGAAAAGCAATTTGTTACACAAGATAAAAGACGGAAAGCAACACCCCTGTTCCAAAGAACTGATGATCACGTAAAAGGAGAAGAGCAATCGTGCTGCAACTGGTGGGAGGCCTGAAGATTGGGCTTTGGAGGAGATATGTTTGTCCACACTATGAGTTCCAAAATTGCCAACAAAATCGGGCTGAGAAGATGAAGTTAAAAGGAGTTGGGAATACTGGCCTCTATGGAACTGGTAGGATGGTCCCAAGCAAGAGAAAAGGACTGCCTGAAACATGGTGTTAAATGTGGAATGATTAAGAGGAAACAATAGGAAAATTCAAGGAGAGGCTGGGAAGTGCACAGGAAAAGATGAAGGTCAATTATAGCCAGAAGTCCCCTGTAAATATCATCTGTTTATGTAATTAGTTAAATGTATGGAAAATAATTTGAAGCACATAAAGCACTCTAAGTACCACCGGGTTTTTTTTTTCTGCTTGCTTTCTTCACTTGAGACACACAATGCTGATTTAATCATTAAGTTAGTACACTAAACTTACAGTGAAATCCTGGTTCCCTTGATTCCTGCAGGATCAGGATTGCATCTCTAAGGGATCATGCTGTCAGAGCATCCTTCAGCCACAGTTATTTAGAGAAGAAAAAAATAGGGGATTATGGTCAATTATATAAACAATTCACATCACATCGTGAAAACAGTTTGGCAACAGTAGAAGCCCAAAGTGGAAAGTATTTAGATACCTCATGAAATCAAATGAGTTTGAAACCCAAATTATCTGTGGAGATTTAAGACCTCAGGTTGAAGAATTAAAATCCAAAAAAAAAAACCTGCATCTGCATGTTACTCTGGGAGGAAAAGCGAGATAAAACCAATCAGCAAAGACAAAGGGTGCCAGTACATAAACAACAGAAGTAGCTTGGACTAATTCAGTGAAGTTTCCCTCCTCTTCAGACTGCAAGTTTTTCTTTCTCAGCACTTAAAGCTTAGAATAGGGGAATAAAAAAATCTACTATACAGTCTCAGATCTGCCACATACGAACTACAATTACTTAAGTAATTACTTGTGGAA
>NW_009223880.1:0-29040 GCF_000690835.1 Fulmarus glacialis | reverse complement strand
GGCCCCCCTCCTTACTTCACCAAGTAAGGTTGTGCTTCAGGGTGGAAACAAATCTGGACACTTTCTCTTTTTTCAGGGTGAAATAGTTGTTTTCCAGTCTTGTAACCATATAACTAAGTTATATTATTTAGTTATCATTTAAGTTGCAGTAAGATAAATATTGTGTTCACCTCGTTGGTCAAGAAGGCAGATGTAAAGAAAGACAAACTCAGACTGCCTACTTCAGTTTTAAGAACAATGACAACAACAACAACAGAATGGAGTAAGTTAATTAAAGAAGGAATCTGAACACACATAAAAGATAACAAGAAGATGTGTTATGGTCACCATAAGTTTATCAAGAGCAACTCATGTCAAGGTAGTCTGAATTTATTTTGATGACAGGTCATAGCCATATGAATAGTGATGAGCAGTAGATACCATTTTTCTTGACTTCTTTTAAAAGGCTTTTAACACTGTCTCACACGGCATTCTTATGAACAATTTGTGGAAATATGGTCTAGATAATGCTCACAGATGAGGAAACACCACTGTTTGAAAACAAGTTTTTTAAAATATAGTTATTAATTCATTCTGGAAGAATGGTTCATATGTGTGCACAATGCTGTGTACACAATACAATGAGTGCTTGTCTTACCTATGTTTTAATAATGAAAGCTCATAGGTACCAAAAGGAACTGATTAAAAATAATTTAGAGTGAGACAGGAGTACTCTAACTGAGGACTTCAAATGAAGAAATGTGGACCAGAAAGTGGCAGAATCTTTCTAAAGGCCGGGATAACCAAATACTGGGAAAAATACTTAGAAAAAATGTGGAATTTCTGGAAAAAATATTTTTAGCGAATGGCTTAGATAAGTTCATTCTGCTTTTATAGGGTAGTTGAGGGTTAGAAAAGGATTCATCTGCTGTAATTTAGACGTCTAAAACTTTAGATTTCTGTTCCTTAGCTAGGGTCCATTGTAAATGTTTGAGAAAATTAACAGAAGGTACAAGCAGGAAATAACTTCTTTTATCTTAGAATAGGTGCTTAAGCAGATGAGCTGTTGTGTGGAACTGCCTATTTTTCTGCCTTGTTTCTACGGATTGCTTAAGGGATACTGTCTCATGATTAATTTTTAGAGTTTTGAAATTAGGTGACTCCCTGTCCAGACCTACCTCCTGTGGCTTTATAGGTGTTTCAGTTCTATAGAGCTTCCCCTAAAACTCTGCATTGTACCAGATTATCTCTCCTTTTCACAGTGTTCACAAGTCTTCCATAAAGACTTCTGCAGGTATTTTGAATGCCCCTGCACTGTACCAAAGCTCATGAACAAAAACAGCTAACAAGCTGTTCAAAACCATCTCCCAGTGTTGTTTTTATACAACATAACATATATGAAAAATAATAGTTTATAAATAAATTTTATTCTTTAGTAATACTATAATTTCTCTTCCCCCTTTCTTGCCTCCCCTCACTTTTCCCAAAAAAGAAATAAGGGGGAGGGGAGTGGAAGAAAAAAAAAGAAAGATAAAAAAAGAAGAGAGAAATCTCTTCTGGAAAAGAAGGTAATTCTGGAAGACATAAGAAAGAATAAGAGAGGTAAACAGCTGAAACTGGATAATGACACTTTCAAAACTATGAGCAGAAATCAGTATGCAGTGGGAGGGATGCAGAAAATTATCAAGCATGTCACTGCTAACACAGTTATAGTATAGCTCTGAAATATTGTATAAATATATTATTTCTTTCAATTCTTGAGGTAAAAAGGTCAAATAGTGGTTTACTTTGGAAAAAAAAAATATTTTTACATATTCATCAGGGCAAAAAGCACTCCATTCTTTTGCAATGGAAATATTAATGTAACAGCTTTACAAAATTTACAGATAACAGATCCTCTAAATTATTAAAGGCCTTCTGCAGCACACATACAATGCTATTGAAACATAATGGTAATTAAATGCTTCCCATTAATTTCTTTCTATTTTAATTAGTTTGGTGATGTTCTTTCTGATCCACAGTATTAATAGATAAAAAATAAATTAATGAAACCCAAAACTTATCTTCACATGGATTCTGTTATTTCGTGTATGGAACACTGGAGAGTTTTCAGGAGAGTTTCATGCATGGAACACTGGAGACAGGAACACTGTCTTCAAAACCTTTGGCATATCAGTAGTTTTATATGTGAAGCAATTCACTTAGTCTTTCTTTTAATTTTTAGCTAAAGAAGTACTGCACTAGCTAATATACAAATGAATCAATACCAGCTTCTCTGATGATCAGTGAAAAGCTTGGAAACAGCATAATCTCTTTTCACAATGTTATAAATAACAATAAATCTATATGAAGAGCAGTCTACTGAACTGCATAAGGTTTTGAAGATCTAAGGGACATGTCCTGCCAAGTGGCTGCAGTCCGCAGATAGATGTTTCTGTGAAAAATTAGATGTAATTTATGAAAATATTCCTGCTCCAAGAACTGAGGTCCAAATTATAATCAGTTATTTGTTCAGACTCAGTCCTCATCTGAAAAGGATTTCAGGATTGGCTCAAAGGAAAATAAATATTAAATATGAAATTATTTCTCAGTTGAATACAAATTTGAAAGAACAATGTCTAGAAGATAACTAATGTATCTATTTCCAGCACCCTGAGATTTGCCATTCCTCAGAAAAAGGTCTGGTCTGACGCCATCTGAAATAAATGACAAAGCTCCCTATTGGCTGCAAGACATGCATGGTAAACTTCAAAGATATGAAGGGCAATGAAAAGGTCTTTTCATCAAACAGGAAAGACGAAGAGATTTCTTTCAGGTTTGTCATCAAGGTATGTTTCTAGTTTATTGTATATAGAAAGGCTGACAGCAAAGGAGATGCCATGATTAATCAGCAGGGTAATTAATGCCTCAGATAACAGACACCCACCCCAGATATCTGAAATTAAAGAAAAACATATTGTTAGACACTTAAAAAGATTTTAAAGTGCTTTCCAGCTTTCCCTCATTTCAGTGAAATCAAAATATCTGACCAATAAACATTCCAATGTTTTATTCAAACTCTATAATGATATTACGAAAAGTCCTAATTGTAGTGCGAGCATATTGCCTTTGCTTCTGCAGCATGTGTGGTGTTTGTGTCTATATGCAAGCCAAGCCTGATATCTCTCAGGACTAGAGGCAGCTGGGCTTGGGAAATATCAAATTCAGGCTTTGATTCTTACCAAAGGAAAAAATGAATTAACTTCTGGACTTAATATTTTTGAATGAATGGGTAAATTGATTGTGTGACATCTGACAGTTTTATATGTAGTTTTTATGAGTAGGGAGTAGGTAAAATAAATAACTTCTTTCATTTTTTTTTCCTGGGTTAACAGAAAAGGTTTGCATTTTAATTCATCCTATAGTCATAATTGAAGTCCTGTTCAAACTGATACCTACGTTTTACTAGAAGATTTAAAGAAAATTTTAAGTTTATATAAGAAAGAGAGTATGAGAAAAAGGAGATTTTTTTTTTTTTTTTTATGTTAGGGTTTCAGAAAAAAGGATTTCCAGTTAGTTCTAATTTCATGTAACTGGAATGTGAGAACCCACATTCCAATGGGAATCACTGTTTTTTTCTATTCTGCAACAGAAAATGGATAAATTTGGATTTGCTTGCTGCCAAGAGAATGACCTAGTACTCAGGTTAAAAAAAAAAAAAAAATAGTAATTTCTTCTTTTCACCATAAATTCCATAAAGAATCTTCTCCAATAAAGTTTCCTCAAAAACTGATAGGTCTCTAAAAGTACTTCATATTTGATGAATTGTCATTTTCAGATGAAAACATTTTGTCCAGTTCTGATTAGTGTGCTGCTGCATTAATTAGATTTCCTGGTTTGAGATGCAGCACACCCTGTGAAATTCCTTGTGTTCCACTTCTTCTAGTCAGTGGAGAGTGAAATGTCAATTATGATTAAAAATTATTGTTATGTCTTCTTCAAAGACACTCTACCCTTTCTTGAAAGCTGTTACAATTTGGTTCCTCTGAGGCACAAAATACAGGGCTAGACTTTTTCCTCAGATGTTAGAAAATGGTTTAACATGAAGAATCAAGTGAGTAAGCCTATTCACAAGACCGTCCAACCAGGACCATTTTACATCTGATGAGAAGGCTTTCAAAAGAAAAAAAAATGTCTCTATGTAACGCCCTTAAAAATGACAAGATTCAGGCTGTTGACAGTGTTGATATTTATTGTTGTCAAGAGTTTTTTGCTGGAGATATTTATTTCCACTTTCACCTCTCTACCATGAACAGTGGAGACAGTTTATGTCTTCTATGACATTTTATTTACAGTGGTGATTCATGGTACTCTTGTCCAGAAGATTTATAAAGACAACACAGAATGACAGAATAATTTAAGTTGGAAAAGACCTCTGGAGGCCATCTGGCCCCAATCCCTGCTCAAATCAGGGCCAACTTCAAAGTAGATCCAACAGAAGGTTATGAAGGTCAATAACGTGAGTCTTTATTTCTAGAATCTCCATCTGAGACCAGGTTAGTATACAACTTCATTCTTATCAACACACATATTTCAAAGTTAAGTATAAGCATGAAGACATAAATATATAATACACATAATCAGAATATTCCTCACTGCTCTCAGAGTATAATTTCCAGATACAAGACGATTGTCTTTTATTAAATTGTCTCTAATGGAAAGTTAATTAATAATGGATTTCAGAGCAATTGGAAGAATCAACAGTTTGCTTTATCAATATAAGTGTATTTTATTACTAGATGTGATACAATTACTCGAGGAACGATCTGGGAAAAAAAATGGTTTCTGCAAAGACACTGAGATGGTGCAGCATATCTAGCATCTAGGACAGACCACAAGCCAGACTGAGAGCGCAAAAGCAAGATCATCAGTTGCTTTAGTAATTTCACAGAGATGTTTGATTCAGCATGGTACAAAGGTCACAAGTTAGAAACTGTTAATTTTGCTAAAAAACATGTATGAACTGTTGAATACAACAGTCTTGCTCAACAACAACCTGAAGATTGATTCAAGCTGATAAGTAGCATGCAGACAATTCCACTCAGTATCCCCTAGCACTTTCCTGATTGCTAACACAATAAAGCTGTGATAGCCATAAGCTTTAAGCCCCAGGTCAACAAGTAAATTACAGTAGCAACCTTAAAACGATAGGAGATGGAAGAAAAAATATCTGATTCGTACTCTTAGAACTCCCAAAAATGAGAGGTATACCCTACAGAAAATCTGAAGTGACATGACGAAGCAGGTCATAGGAAGCTGGAATCTCCCTTACATTACAATATAATACAGAGTTAGAGAGAAACTCAGATGAGTTTTTCAGAACCTGGGACAAAAAAAGAAAAACAATTATCAACCTATGTAATTCAGATCATGTTTTAGGAATAGTGCTTCTGTGGTGATTTCTTTTACATAAATTCTGGTATATGTTGACAGATATGAATAAGTGATTTTTTTTTTTTTTCCTTAGTGTCTGGAAATGCCTGAAAATTTTTGAAGTCAGACCAGAACCATTCCATGAAAACCTTTGCATGAGGATCCATTTTCTCTTGGTGTTCAGAATCTGGTGGCTTCATTTGATGGCCTTTTCTTCTTGTATTGGAAGAGGTGGCGAACGGAAAATCCCTATACGCTCTCTTCATCTCTTTCACAACTTACTGTGATGGATTTGAAGGCCAGCAGGCTACTGTTATATCAGGTGCTGTACAAACACAGAACAAAAAAACCCCTATCCTTACCACAGAGAAAAATATGCTGCAATCCAAATAATGAATACGTTTAGACTCAGATGCATGGGTTAATTTTAAGATGAACATTTTTTGTGCTTCAGAAAACAGTGTAGGGGAGAGGCAGGAGGGAGGTAATGCTCTACAAAACACTAAACTATTTTTTAAAGAATTCATGCAGTAGTTTCAAAATGCATATGCTTTTTAGCCTAATTAAGCTTATGCTTAAGCAATTATTGATTTGATGTGCTCACTCCAGGGCTCACAATGCAGAAAGTATTTTGTGACACAGGGAAATACGTTACTATGCAATTCTAAGAAAACTCTGGAGGCAGCTGAGTAGAGTTTGTCTTACTAATGTTGTTTGTAAAAGCAGATTCTTTTCTGTAATATCTGAAAGAGTCAGATCTAGACACATGAGACTATATGTGTAGAATATAGACAGAAGAAACAAACAGTATATAATACCTTACCCATTCCCTAACCTCTCTATAAAATATCTCATACTCAGTTGTACTCAATGACAGTTGAATCAATTGACCTCAAACCAAGTAACTCAAATAAAGTACCAGCTATTTTTCATCTAATTTAAGATTCAGCTCCCCTTTGAATTCTCCTTCAAGAGTGAAAAGGAGGTAGGCTTGGCCTTTCCAGGATCCTTTGTTTTTTATCTTTCTGGCTTGATAAAACATCATCTTTATCATCTCTGAAGAAAGATGTGCAGAGAAACAAACGTTCCAATGATCATCCTGTGAAGGGTGTACTGAAGAGGTGTCTTTTTCTTGCTGGACTTCTGAACTGAACTCATTTCTAAATGTCTGATACACCTTTTGAAACGGAGTCTTTTTTATTCCTAACTAAATAGCTTATTGCTACAGTTTGACATATGCAAATAATTTAAGAACATCACATATTGCATGTGCCCAGAAAGCCCAGTTCATTTCTACACGAAAGCACTTGCAAATACTTCATTTTTCAGTGGTTAAAATTCCCATGTGTTTTGCATTACAGTAGCAATAGCAATAATAATCTTGAAGTAAAGATAATCTCCTTGTTTCACTACCAAATTTTAAATGTGACAGTACTAAGAACAGAAGGGTTTTGGAGACCCAGAAATCGTATGTATATTTCATTTGTGCAGTTTATATTCTAATAATGTGCTGTCTTGAATTCCTTGGGATATTTCTTCACTGCTTGTAATTTTACACCAGTGACACTGTCTGGCACAGCAATTTCATGTCGGCTACTATCTGTGGAAACAGATTAAAGCATCCCTGAAGCTTTTTTCCTTTATTTGAAGAGAATTTTCAATCCATTAAAAGCATTCAGAGAAGGGAAAGGAACAGAAAGCAACCTGTTTTCCAGTTCAAGCATACTCCTACTCTTGATTGTGGACACCGTATAGAAAATAGTACAGTATTAATCGATACTGTTTGGCAAAAATTTACATCTCTCCATGAGCATTGATTTTGGAGGCAATGAACAGTGAGTGCCATCAGCATTAGAAACATCATACTGTTATCAGCATGTCAGAAAGTGCCTTTGCAGGTGATAGAGAAGGTTAAAATAAATACTCAGTAGGGATGGTTGTCTCTTTAGGTAACACCCTAAAAATGTTATATTCTGATCATGAGTGGGGACCTAAATTGTCTAAGCGGTTTTTGTGTTTGTAATTCAAATACAGAGAAAAAAAAAAAATTTTACTTCACATCTCCATTTTCATATTTGTTCTTCTCTAGTTTCAGAATATCTGAATGTACAGGCACATAAACAAGTTTCTTCATGGGGAGGTAGAATGTTAAATCCACATTTGAATGAAGGGATATTTCCTCTGTGATTATCTAAAAGCATAGACCTTCCCCAAAAAATGCATACTCTGGAGCAGGGCTGGTAAGAATTGTCAGATTTCAAAAGGGAATTGAAAAAATATGTTATGGGAGGTCATGAAGATGATAGGATCACAAAAGATATCACATCAAAAGAAGTAGCTGAAGGAAGCAGGAAAGCTGGGGAGGAGCATGGAAGAGAGGATGGGAGGCTTAGGAAGGGAGAGGCCTGACAGGTAGTAGGTGTAAGATGTGGAAGCATCTTAGGGGAGGATTAGCTCCTGTGGGTGAATGTAAGAAAATCCCATGAGTCAGTATCCTACGGCAAGACTGTTTTAAGACAATAGGAAGGAAAAATGTAACGTTAAACTCCAGAAGAGGAGTAGTTTCTTGTATTTTTCCTTACTTAATAAAGAAACAGAGAGTGAACAGTGATTGACTCATGTCTGGGATGAAATAGAAATCGATTAACTAAAATACATGTGATATGTCTAGGAAGGGGAATAATATTTAAGATTTCAAGAACCGACCTCAGAAATAGAGAGATATGCTTTGCATCACTGGCTGCCTGAAGGAACATGTCAGAATATTTTGAGATGATAAAGCAAGGTGTCTGTGAGGGAAGGCCTTAAGCTCTGAAGTGTTGCAGAATGGTCTAAAATGGCTCTTTGGCCAGAAAGGGGACAAGTGGGAGTGATTTTTAAATTACATATATCAACTTCTAAAAAACCCCCAGCTTTTAAAAATATGTATTTTGCAGACTTAGGTACAAGTTTTCTGGGCCTACTGATTTGAAAATATTTTCCCTTAATAAATGCTGTCCAATATCCTTCTTAGTTATAGAAGGTATTTCATGATTTTCACATGGTGTGAGTACATAACAGCTTTTTCGAATACAGAATGTACAATTTTTTTTAAAGATTTTTTCCTTCTGTATGCCTCATTATTAGCAATTTGATTATTCCCATGAGTTAAAACAAGCATAACATCCCATGATGACTCATATAATCTCTTAATTTAGATTTTAAAGATATTTCAGAATCTCCTAAGACTCTGAATGAAAATAATCGAAAATCCTCGATCCTTTGGGAAGTTAAAGATATCTGATAATGAAAAAGTTCCCTTTCTTAGTAGGATTTTACTGACTCCCAGAAAACATTGTATTACAAACTTGTTAGCAGGAGAGGACATTTTGCTATTGGATTCTCTCCAAAGCTGTGAACAAAAGAACTTTCTGTTTTCTCTCTTGATTGCTCAAGCTGTACCTCTGACAACACATAACACGATTGGCTTTTTCTTAAGACCATTCTCTGAGCACACAACAATTTTTATAGCTGAGTCTAGGTAGCAGCAGTATTTATCCCAAGGTTGATTTAATTAATTTTAATTTTGCAGACTTTCTGTATCTAATCTCAGCGGCCACACATTTATCTTTTAAAATGATTTTTTCTGCTGTCTTTTAAACTTTTATGCTTAGTGAGTGCTTATATGCTTCATTTTTTCTAATATTAACTCAAAATATATTGCAACTGGTACTTTGTAACATGTATTATATGGAGCTTTTATGTGTTTTATCCCTTTTGGGGAAAAAGCATGCACTTAATTTTGGATTTAGCTATCTCACTAGTACCAATAGGAAGAAGTATATGTTAATAGGCATCAAGATGTCTCTTTCCATGAATATTAATATTATAATTTATAAATAAAAATTAAAGACCTTAATATGCTCTTGAAATTTACCTATGGTGTATCCTCTCCACTTGTATATATAAACCCATGCAAAAACAAGTCAAGGCAATACTAAAGCAGTATTGATTTGGAACCCCTAGAATATGTTTAATGGAACTGTGCATGCTAAGAAAAAGAAGCGGATTAAAAAATGTGTAGAGGGAGTAATGTTATATTACTCACTGGGCTGTAGATAACTCCTTACAAGAGTCTAAGAATGGTTAAATCCCTCTAAGAATTCTAGAGATATGGAGATAAGGAATTGAAATAAGGTTACATCTATGCTACATGGTGAATTAGTTCTAGTGTGGACAGTCTTTGACCTCCAGAGAAACAACCTTCTCTTTGGGAGAGGAGGGAAAAACAGTCCATAAAAAATGTCTGTGTGGCAAGGCTTGCCAGAACTTCTTAAAACAAGAATAAAGAGGTAGAATGATTGTTTTTTTCAAAGTGATTATTGCCAGTGAACCAGTTGCTATTTAACAGCTGTAGGAAGAGGCAGTGGTTTTATTCATTTTCTTCCTATTCTCCTTAATCAGTTTAAAAATGGCAGTGAACTGTAAAGAGTCTGTAGATGATACAAAATGTTCAGGACAGTCAGATATAAAACATCCAATACAGAATGACTAGCAATAAAATGATGGATGTAACACTGTCAGCAATGCAAAGTAACGTGCAGGGGCGAAAACTAACCTTAACTACGTTTACACATCAACAGGCTCTAAATTAACTATTACCTCTTGGGAACAAGGTCTTTGAGCCACTGTGAATGCTTCCCTGAAAACATCTGTCCTCTGAACATTAGCAGTTGATAAATGGCAGAGATGTTTCAAATTGCTAAAAAAGAAATGGAGACAAAACAAGTTGTTCTATTTTACTGCATAAATCCCTGAAGCACCTACAGCTAAGGTAATGGTGTGCAGTTCTGGTCACTTTATTTAAAACCAATTAGAACATATACATGTTCTAACTCCCTATACAGGCAGTGAGGGTACCAAGTAAAATAATTAAGGCATAAGCTCTCATAACAAGGGGAAGACTTTTTAAGTGAGGGGTTTTTGATTTTGTTTGGTTTATTGTCTGGATTTTTTTTTTTTACTGATTAATTTGTGGAATACAGTGTTGCAGACTGCTGTGGAAACCAAAAGATCAGAAAGGGATGACGTACGTTCATGCAGGATGGGTTCATTTATGCCCATCTTGAAGATGAACTGCTCGGCATTGCAGTCCTCCTCTATCATATGACAGGAGCCTCAAAAGCACTTTGTGCCAACTGAGATGCCTCAGGATGTCACAAAAAGAACCCTGGATATATGGATATCTCCTAGGCTTCCTTTACCATCCTTCATTATCAGTGGAGAGAAATAGGAATTTCTGTTTTAGAAATCTGGTTCAGACTGAGGTGAATTGCATCCTAAATTATATGGCTATGGCAAGAGTCTGAATAGTTAATTCAGATGCACATCTCTGCACTGTATATTAATTACCACAGGATGTTTAGGACCACAGGATGTTTAAAAGGCCAAACATTCAAAAAAGGGATTGAATATACTCGTAGCAAGCAGACTCCTTAGTGGCCTTCTCAGGTCAGCATATCTACATAGCTTACATTTACTTTTGATATTATATATCCAACTAGTGATGTTTGGGCAAATCAAGCAAGAAATCTGATCATACATCGTTGTCATATATCTAGGTAACCAAGGACTGAAGATAGAATTGGTTTTGAATATACTGCAGCACAGAATTACTGCTTTGTTACTTTCTAGAAGGCAGATAACTGACCTGGAGACATAACACAGCTTTATGCTAGATGGATGTGAAAACACAACTACTGTGGCAGATTGGGTTGATGATCTTGTGGAAGAGTATTATTTTTATTTAGTAAGAGCAAGGACTTCAAAATTAGGATCAAAGCTTGAAGGTTTCCTCCTTAAAGAAACCTCAGAAAACAGCAACAATCCTGTATTTTGCGATATCTACTCTATCTGTCTGATAACCCTCCTTCTCACTGTGCAAACAACTTTCTTATCCATGAAATCTAGAGTTATAACTGAGGGTCTGTTGCTTTTTGGTTGTTAAATTAGAGGCTTTGCGTTCACTGCAATTCATGAGACATATGTGTTCCCCTGACTTACAACAGTCATCCTCTACTACAAAATGACTTAGTGAGTTCTAAGTCATTAGAACTATTCTAGATAGAATGATAGGTCTTATCCACAGCTGAATGGCTTTAATCTAATTAATAGGACTTCACACACAAAAATTACCTCAGGAGTTTTGTGTTTTGTTTTACATTACTTCTGGGGTGATACTTTTATGAAAGGTATGAAAGTTATGTCAAACCACTGAGGTGTGTTTAAAGTTTCTGCTACCAAAGTGCTGTTTGTAGAATGTGGATGACTCCCCTCCAAAAAACTGTCTTAGCTGCTTCCTCCAGCTCCTCCAGCCCCTACGGAAACTTTCACAAGCAGGAGATTTCTTTCATTGCTACAGAATTGCCTCACTGGTCTTTGGTGCCTTGCACATTAAAGCAGATTAGTGTGCTAAATTGAAATCTTAACAAAAAAAATTACTCCGGGTCTCTATTTATAGAACTGACTACTGAGGAATTGAATTTAAATTCAAATAAACATATGTTTCTTTGAAGTTTCCCACCATCACCACTACCTTGTTACTTGTCTTTTTAAAGATAACGTATCTTATTACATTTTCAAGATTGAGATATAGAGGGAAGTATTGTTCCTTCCTTTAACTATCTTGTTCCTACAGCCTGGGGTTTGATTTTTTTTGTTGGTTTGTTTTTTTTTTTTTTAATAAAAGGACAGACTGAACCATTATGGTCAAACCTCATTCATGGAAATGGTCATCTTGAAACTGATGAAAGTTCTGAAAGAACAGGCAAAATAATTCCCATATTTTGAACAGTTATAAAAAAATAACAGTTCCTAACAACAGGATGAACTATAATAAACATAGCAAGTAGCAAACAGCATGCAAGAACCTGTCAGACATACAGAATGGAGAATGGAAGAGAATATTGAGAATTTTAAAATACATATTTGGAAATCTTCCCTCTTTACACATTTGTTTAACATTTAAATGGGCTACATCTTGTGATATATTTTTGATTCCTTCCTATTGGCAGTTGATTTGATAGCTGATCATAAAAACAAATTGGGCTGCAATTAAAAAAACCCAACATATATTTACATAAGCAAATAAAAATATTTGCATAAGTCAAATATATATTCATGTGGCAAATTTTGTCTCAGACAATAATCAAAGCAAATATTATTATACAGCAATATTGTATTCAAAATATGATTGCATATTATACATATGCAATGCAGCATAAGCATATTTTTTAATATTTAAATTTCAAACAATAGTTGCTTTTATTTTGGAAGTCAGTGTGCTAAGATTACACTTTTTGTGGCTTTTCCCTATAATCTTAATGTTAAGAATATTTTCTGAAAGGTGAATTTAATTCGTTTATGTTAATCAGAAACAGCAGTAGAATGCTATTACTACTCATACAACAAGAAACTACCAATGAAATCAGATGAAGCCCTCATAATGATTAAATCTGGAGTTATATTGACATCTAATTTAGATTCAATATGCTAATATGTTACAGTGTAACAGAATAAGACCAAAGTGTTGATTATCATTATTTAATTATCATTGTTACTTTGAAAGTTTCAGTGTTTGACTAGTTCCCATGACTTGTAGAAGTCACAGGGAGATTTTTTCTGAAACAATTTACAGATAAAATAATCAACGAGGTTGCGTCACTTGTTAAATGAGAGTAGACATGGAATAATGATACATAGACTGCATATCATGTTTCAATGTGATCAGTAGCAAGAAAAAGGGCTTCAGATAAACTGAAAACTCTTACTTGGACAATTTTAATTTGCATTATATATTATTGTTCTTTCAGTGGGCACCAAAAAAAAAAATTTCAATTTTTGCTATACGATTGTCTGTTTGTTTTTTTTTCACAATATAGAAATGGAAAATGCCACACAGTCACAGTAAAGCCACCTCCTGTAAGTGCCATATTCTCTCTTTAAATGGTTCTCACTACAAAGAGACATCATCAGTGATTCAGAGGAAGAAACAATCTGACAGGTCCACCATCTGCTTCCTGAAACATAAAATGACAAAACTTCTATCCCAGGGAGTTTATTATCTCAATTTGATAATGCAACAAATATTGTAAAACATAATATAGACATTAGCTGCTTGTAGTGAGCAGCTGAAGAAGGAGAAAAAAATGTCAACATGGGAACTCTGACTGAAGAAATTAGATAATTGTTTACATGTAATTAAATTAGAAGGGAGAATCCTTTTGTGTTGTTCCAATACACAACAAAAACATGTTTTAAGAAACTAAATTTTCCCTTGGAATATAAGTTCCGAGTTTCAGAACACTTCAGATCACTTCAGATCACTGGGGTCTTTCCTTTAGCTCCAACAGAATTTTTCCTTTAAACTTTTGACAAACTTCATTTTAAGACTGACATTAATCAAATCTAATCTCAGACATGCAATTGCAGTGCCTAAGTTGGAAATGTATACACCTGAGGTCCTGTTCCGCTACTTATTGAGTGTGATTCTGATTTTAGGTAGGATGAATTGCCTACTGAAGTTCCTGCCTCTCTCCTTTCATTATAATGGGAGCCAGTAACACCCATATTTCCTACTTAAACGAGGGTGATTAACCTGGACCTGCAATGAGGACTGTGACTGCCTTTATGACACCATAGATTAAGATAAATTTAGTCAGACCACAGAGCCAAGGAAAAGAGCAGAGAGTAGGATCCATGGGTCTGGAGTTTCACTCGAGGTGGAAAAAAATGAATAAATCTAACTTTTCTGGTGTGTCAGGTAAGTGGTGCAGAAAGTGAAAGAATCCGCTATTGCTCTATAAAGAGCAGTCTATTTGCAGGTGGGAAGGAATGTCTATCCTTTAATTACTCACTTGCCATAGTTTTTATGTTTGGAAGTAATATATAATTATGTCTTTTGGGTGTTCTGGAACTAAACTGGTGGTGGATTACAGAACATTTTTAGAGATGGAAATGTGTGAAGTATTGTCATAAGTGTCATGTTGCATCCTCTAAATGCCGCTTTATGTCTTGCCTTCATACACTTTTATAATATGGTGAAAAACATTGTACATAACAATTATGCAGGGCTGTGCCTGTTACAGCGTGTATTTATTCTTTGAAATATCCTGTTTCCTGTTTCAATAATGCTGCTAAGGATATGTCTATAACAAGAAATAAAGAACTGTTCAATCTCTGTTTAATCTAGACTAATGCTGCATTGAGACCATTGCTTAGTCCTGCAAGCAATAAGGCGGTATTAGCACAAATACAGCACCAAACCATTTGCTTTCAGTTCTAGACCTAGTTCACATATGTCAGTGCTATTCTCCATGTGCAGCATAGAAATGTTCTCAGATTTTATTTCTTCTTCTGTGGGTATCAATATCCTTCCACATCTTGGCTTCACTGATGTCTTCTTTTCATATCTGGAATGTTTAGATTTGTTTGGATTGCTGAGGCTTGGATAATGGTGAGAAAATTCTTGTTTCATGAATATAGGAAAGGAATATGGGTTGAAAAACATGAAGCAGACTAATATAGTCTGTTGGTATGGAAATCATCAGGGAATGTAACACACCACACTATTAGCTGCAAACTCAGGTCTCCAAACCACTGAATTCCATTATTTTATGAAGATGGTGTCCTTCATCCTCTTCTGGTGAATCCCTTTCACTGTATAAGAAATCAGAAATATTCATTTGATAAGGGATAGGGGAATCATGCTCTCTGGGTTCACTCTCTGTCGGGCAAGTTGTTTGCTCTGTACCTATTTCACTCAGCTGGGCTGGATCAGGAATGATGCTGTATTTAAGCTGAGTGAGAATTAAATGGTTCATTTTCACTTGGAACAGGCTGGAGACTTCTCACAGGAACAGGTCAGCAGGCAGATGTAAGGAGTCAGCCCCTGGCAGTGTGCTTTGGTAAGCAAAAGGGAGACTGAGGGCAGTAATCGCTTCCTTGGCACACTCACAGCTGGAAGAGGATACATCCACAGTTTGAAAGGAAAACCACCCCAATTATCCAGATTTCTAACACCAGGGATCCAATCTGGCAGAAAAGATCTTGGTACTTGTTTATCCCACATTTTCAGGTGAATATGCCCAACACTGTGGTATGGCCATAAAAGAATAAAGGCCCTTTAAAAATGTCATATCATCTTTTTTTTTTTTTTTTTTTCCCCTCCCACTTAAGATCCCCTTATCCTTGGAGGCTATTTGTAGAATGGGAAAACTAAGCAACAGGGAGCTAAGAGATTATTTCCATAGTCACCTGACTGTTGCTACTCTTACTCAAAACTGCTCTCACAGGATCAGATATATTTGTGTTTATATGGTTTCAGGCAAGAATCTAACCTCTTATTTTTCTTGTCTGTCACTAAATAATACATAAACAATTTAAAGTCCTTGGGTTTTGGCTATTACAGGACCAAGTCAGAGTAATTTTAAAAGGACCATTATTTTATTATCTACAATCAGCATTATTTAAGTTTCTTTTTCATACAACTGTAGAGTAATGCTATAGGTGTTTGTTAAGTCACAGTTCAAGTGGGAGGTTTGGGCTTGTTTCTGTGTCTATGGAGGTGACATAATATTATGTTAGTCACGCACAGCTTTTTCCTGGACAATGCCAGGTAAGGATCTCTTTATGTTTTGATTCATGTCCAATTATTTGTTTAATTCAGAATTTTTTAAAGTTTTTTATGATTCCGTTGCTATTGTACATATTTTTGAAAAAAAAAAAAATCTTTCTCCTCTTTAATTTATTGTACCCTGTCTGCATTTTTGAAATCACACCTACTTCCCAAGCTGTGGCTAGCAGCAGAGCCAACATCCACAGGCTCATAATAAGAAGGATGTATGTATCCATGCATTTCTATGAACTCCCAAATGGCATAGCTCATCTCTAAAGCTTCAGGAACCCCAAGGAACTAAAACAAGTGGAAGTCTCAAAGCTGAGCCATCCTTCCACTTCAAAGCAACTTCTGCCACTGAAGATAAGAAAAAGATTTTTAGGGAGTTTTACTAAGGAGATATTGTAGAAGCTTCACGAATCCCTGTGTCCTCTCTGCTGGACGGAAATGTGTAAGATACGACACTGAGTGCTAAGTTAAGAGAGACAGGTCACCCTGTTTCCAGCACTGAGCTCTCAGTCAGGATGGCAACATATTAAAAACTCCATCTGGATTCTCTTTTCATTATCCTCCTTCCTCTCCAGGTAAAAGATTAGGGGAAGTAAAAAAAAAAAAATCCCCCCCTCAACAAAATCATGTTTATCAGTAGAGACATTGTTATTATTTAGACTTGTCATTGGTGGGGTGGGAGTGGGGTGGTGTGGGTGTAGCTGCAAGAGCAGAACCACTCCATGTAGTGACATAAAACTTAAAGTTAATTTTCCAAGGGGGATATGTGTAGCAGGTGGGTATTGATTTCTGTGTGTAGATCTGCCCTACTACACACACAGGACACACACCAGTCAAAGCCCCTGCCATGGGGTCCGGGTGTGCCCTTCGCCTTTGAGGCATGGGAATGGGGCAGCATCCAACCATTTGGGTGCCTGAGTCATGGTGGGGATCTTGCTGCCATGTGTGGCCACCCCACCCCGGGCTCAGCCTGCTAGAGGGTGGTGGACCTCTGTGGATGTGTCCCCACTGAGGGACTACTGCTGCTTGTACTGCTGTTTTTTAACTTAAATGGTCAGCAGCACCCACCGATAACCTTGTTGGTCACTATCCCCAATCTCTTTGACTTGCACCCTGCCTAAAGTCTATTAGCAGAGGCTGCCTGGGGTAGCATTACCTTCTAATCTCCTGCCCAAAATGCATTACCAGGATGTAATGTGGTTAACAAGTTATCTCTGATTCTTTCTGGTGCACATCTAAACCATTAACAGGAGGGCAAATATAGTTCAGGTCTCATCTAGCAGTGCTTTCAGGTAAGCCTCCCTCATGATAATTATATCTGCACTTTTTTGTCTCTCCAGCGCATACCAGAATCACAGAATCAGTTAGAGCTGGGCAGATACAGATCTCGTTTTACCTGAGCTATGCTTTTGGGTAGGTTTCACCCTGTGACAAGGCTATTGACCTTTTAATGTGTAAAACAGTTCAAATTGAAGACTTTAGATACATCAACCTATAGATAACACAAATTGTAGTGTGTGGTGCGTTCTTGCTCTATTCCAGAAGCATCTTTTTCTCTCCCTCTATCTCGCTTTAGCAGGGAATATGACAACTACAAGTGAGAAATCCTTACCCTTAGATCCCAGTTCAGCTCAGTTTGTTAGTTCACTGACTTTTGATTTCCCACTTCTGCTTTCCACTCCTGGGTAAGCAGCATACAAAACCCATTTATTCTGTCATATCTGGACCAATTTTGATATATTTAGAGAGTTTAGAGCAAAACAAAAGGTGTATTTTCTATAACTAAGACAGCTGATTCAGTTGGCCAGCGCAGAAAATACTACTGAGAAGGTGTATAGAACTAGCTCCTCTTCATTTTTTCCTTCAAGCTTTTAAGCCACTGTTTAGATACTGTCCCTAAAGAACTTCATAAATGAATTATGTGCAGAGTAGACATCAAGATAAGTGAGAGGAAAACAAGGATGTCTACTCTTAGATGTCTTGAATTACTTAGGAAAGGAAGATTAAGATCTCTATGACAATCTGTGGAGGACAGTTTTGTCCTCACAATTAAGTGACACCTTTGCTTGTACATCTTGTGAAATATTCCAGGCATTATTAGTGCGTCATCTGTGTTGGTGCCAAAACAAATGCTGGTAGAAAATGCGTTGCAATGAACATTGTGAAATATACCACATGGCTGTCCATCTGCTTCCAGTTTACAATTACAAATCGTAATCACTGTTTTTAATTTATCATTTGAAGTTTCATCTTCATTAATGTTTGCTAAAACACATATTCATACACATATGAAATTGTACCTACTTATGGAAATGCTATTTTTAAGATTTCAGAGTGCAAGAGAAGCTAAGGGAAAAGTTTCTACTGAAGTTTTACCACTTTTATGATAAAAATCGTTTGTGTTCAGTTCATCAGCATTGCTTTGTCTCTTAAATCTCGGAAACATATAAGAATTTAGGCGACAGCACATTTTGCTGTGCAGTCCTAAAATGTGTTTTACCTGCTTTGGTACTGCTAGCCTCTAACTGAGGTACTGTATAACTGTGCATCTGCCGTGGAAGAAGAGAAGCAATAAGGAAAATGGTAGTGAAGAAACAAGAAGCACAGTACTGGTTTCATTTGACAAGGACAGAAAAGTCAGGATTCAACAAGGAGACAGAAAAATGCTGAACTGGGAAACTGAATAAAAGATGCCAAAGGAGAAGGAAGAAGAAAAACTGTAGAAAAGTATGAGAGAGTATATGCACAAGATAGGTGTTTAAATTTGAGTTTACATCAAATGATACTGAAATTTAAAACTGTTACTGAATTAGAATAGTGACAAGATTAGGAATAAAATCGATCATCTGATTTCAAACCTAGATAATACTTACCATCAAGGAAGAATATATTCTTAGTTTTCTAGGTAAAAATTCCATAAATAGATCACTAGATATTTATTAATCCTGCTCAATGCACATATATTTCTTGTTAAATACTTCTTCTGATTGAACACTTTGTAGTTTGCTTCTTTCTTCAGAAATTGGTTCCTCCTTTTTATCACTCACTATCCCACCTGTGGAAACACACAGGAAAGGACAAAGCACAAATACTTGCAGGATTTAAATGTATTGGTGCTCTATTTCATGTAGAAAGCTTGGTGATGAAACAGTCCAGGCTATGCCACTAGCATAATCTCATCAGAACAGTTGTTAATTCATGGTCATGAATCCTTGGCACCAGTCAAAATTGAAACAACAATTTCCAGGCAGGACTAATTGACATAATTCAGTATTTTTATCATGAACCGTTGTGGTGGGTTGACCCTGGCTGGATGTCAAGTGCCCACCAAGCTGCTCTATCACTCTCCTTCCTCAGCTGGACAGGGGAGAGAAAATATAACAAGAGGCTGCTGGGTCGAGGTAAGGACAGGGAGAGATCACTCACCGATTGCTGTCATGGGCAAAACACACTCAATTTGGGGAAATTAGTTCAATTTATTGCCAATCAAAATGAGAAATAAAAACAATCTTAAAACCACCTTCCCCCCACCCCTCCCTTCTTCCCAGGCTCAGCTTCACTCCCGATTTTCTCTACCTCCTCCCCCTGAGTGGCACAGGGGGACGGGGAATAGGGGTTGTGGTCAGTTCATCACACATCTCTGCTGCTCCTTCCTCCTTTTCCCCTGCTCCAGCGTGGGGTCCCTCCCACAGAAGACAGTTCTCCATTAACTTCTTCAGTGTGAGTCCTTCCCATGGGCTGCAGTTCCTCATGAACTGCTCCAGCGTGGGTCTTTTCCATGGGGTGCAGTCCTTCAGGAACAGACTTCTCTAGCGTGGGTCCCCCACGGGTTCACAAGTCCTGCCAGCAAACCTGCTCCAGCGTGGGCTCCTCTCTCTACCGGTCCACAGGTCCTGCCAGGAGCATGCTCTAGCGCAGGCTTCCCACAGGGTCACAGCCTCCTTCAGGGCACATCCACCTGCTTCAGCTGCAGGTGGATATCTGCTCCACCGTTAACGTCCATGGGCTGCAGGGGGACAGCCTGCCTCACCATGGTCTTCACCACGGTCTGCAGGGGAATCTCTGCTCTGGCTCCTCCCTCTCTTCCTCCTCCCCTCCTTCTTCCCTGCCCTTGGTGTCTGCAGAGTTGTTTCTCTCACATATTCTCACTCCTCTCTCTGGTTGCAGTTTCTATTGTACAGGTTGATTTTTTTTTTTCCCCCCCCTTTTTAAATGTGTTATCCCCCCTACCACCATCGCTGATTGGCTCGGCCTTGGCCAGCGGCGGGTCCACCTTGGAGCCGGCTGGCACTGGCTCTATCGGCCATAGGGGAAGCAGCTTCTCACAGAAGCCACCCCTGTAGCCCCGCATCACTACCAAAACCTGGCCACGCAAATCCAATACAACTGTGAAACAGAGTCAAGTACCTCATCATATCTTCTCAGTAGTTACAATGTGTTATGCATCATGTCAGTCTACAATAAGGAGAGGTTAATTAGGGGTTCTTTGACAGTATACAGAAATCTGGCTTGTGCCACTGAGAAGTTGGCAAGTAGATGTGTGAGGTGATGTTTAAGGTTAACTTCAGTGCAAAACCACTGAATTCTGTGGAGTTTAAACAAATCTTAACACCACAGTGGAATTGCATTATATGACATTATTGGGATTTTCCTGGGGGTAAATTTCTGCTAATGCTTAAAATGCTGACTGAGAGACATATTGTGCATCAGGATGGAGCTGATCAATTTGTTTTAATGTTATTTCAAGGCCTCATAGATCTATGCATCAGATTTTTTTTCCCATTTCTTTCTCATACAAAACCTTACCCAATAAAATGATGCTTAGCGTATAAACCAAGCTATACTGACCAATGTCGGTTACAAGATTAATGCTGCAAGTTATTTATTAACTATTATCTGCCAGGCAGAAGAACTCACACCACCATGAAAGCATGGGAGCATTGAAGACATCTTCTCCAGGATGGGAACACAGACAGTTCTGGGGTTGAGATGCTGGGCTGATGCTCTACAGTTCCTGAGATGTCAAATTTTACCCTACATTCAACAAGTTAGCACACAGCAAGCCTCTCCTGTAACTATGCTGTCACACAGTCACTAACAGCAGAGGGGTGGTAGAGAGCATGTTCTAGAAATGTTTTGGTGCTTTAGGCACCGCTTCAGAAATCTTAGCTATCTGTGTATGTTCTTTTCCAGCATAGACCATGAAGTCAGACATTAATCCTAGATACAAGGTAGTAGGGACAGGCAAATACCACTGTTACTGTGTGTTGCGTCCCCCCTGTCAAGATCAATTACATACATGGGGAAGTGCTTGTCACTGCTCTTCCAACGGCCTACATCACAATGGAGTGAAAGAAAATGTCTTCTTTATACAGGGGTCTGAGGTAGGAAAAAGTGAACCAAGTAACACCGATAAATAGTAGTTCAAGTAGTGCTCTCTGCCTCAGCTGAAACAGGAGATTTTCTGGAGGAGACGCAACAATCGTACTGGAGGGCACCGGGTCTTAGCTGGCATTCGACAGATAGCAGTGGTGAAGCAGCAAAAAAGGATTTGTTAAACAGGAGACAGCGTGAAAGACTTCACTTTAGAAGCCAGCCAAGTACATTAATTCAGACTTCAAATAAATAAATTTGATTTTAACTCACTCACTTAATTTGTTCAGGAATACTCACATTATTTTTTTTGTGCTTTAGAAAGCTGTGCCTTGCTGCCTGTCAGCTCTTACTTGGCTGGTCGTATGAAAACTTGTAGTCTTCCCATCCTAGCTGGACCTTTGGTTCAGTCTTTTCCCCTAGACAGCAAATAGTATGGCCTTATTCTTGAAATCAGAGCTTGTAACCACTCTTACTGTACAGTCACACTTCTGGTTCTTTTAACTTCATTAAAACATGCAGCAAAGGGATTTACAAGACTGTCAGAAGGCTGGTAATCTGAAAATCTTGATAAACAATTTCTGAATCTGCAGTGACTGAGGCAAACTTCAAAATGCATTACATACTTTTTGCTGGACATTTGTATCCTCATTTTACAACAGGGTTTGGGACCAATATCTGATTAAGCAGACACTCCTCCTCCTCCTCTTCCTCCTCCTCCTCCTCCTCCTCCTCCTCCTCCTCAAATGTACATCTCTTTCAATATCCGTGTTATTCTTATCTATTCATTTCCTGCAACTACTGCATATTAACATCTTGACTTGCAAGGACTCAGTTGCAGCAAGGACATGAATGTTTTGTAAGGCAGGCCATTCATACCAAGCAGTCTTATAACCGATTATACCTGCTGGCACACAGACGGTTGAGCTATACTTGGTATATTGAGTGTGGGAAGGGGAGCTTCAAGGTTCTGCCACAGGAGAAAGAAAAGTAAAATAGGAAACTGTGACTGTGCCACTTCAAAAACTAACAAATATGGACAGAACAGCTGAAACCCTATAATTTTCAAACTGACTACGTTTTGAATTGATAGTATTACTTTACTAAGGTAGGCTAAGCATATGATTTATTTAAGAAAGGTGTAGGGTTTTGTTTTTGGTTTTGGTTTTTGTTTTTTTTTTTAGCAAAGTAGTGCCAAAATGGGTAAAAAAGTAATTAAACCACAGTTAAAATTTGATTAAGCAGAACAGGAGGAGAGGAAGAGGGAAATGAGGACAGCAGACAGCATTCATAATTAACATTTATCCCTCTAACAACCATACAATTAAGATCTGGCAGGAAGGGTCAGGAAAATCTAATCATTTCCCAAAAAGTCAGGATCAGATGAAGCAGCAAATTGCAGGTTCTTATTTGGGATCCAGATGAATACGCGGGTCACAAAAGCCAAACCCTAAAATGAGTTTTCCTGTCTGTGTGAAGCTCAGTTGGCTGCAGACAAGATTGATGCAGTGACATACTCATTCCTCTTTTTTTTCCCAACTTTTTCACTTATTTGCTGCCTTTGATGTTGTGCAACAGACTTGTCAGGGAAAATTAGCAACTCATGCCCATCAATAATTACACTAACTTTCTTGCAAGCTGTACATTATAATCTCTCCTAGAACCAGATTTAAGAAGAAAAAAAAAAAAAGAAAAATAATTCAGGCTAGTGAATTGGCAGATTAGATAGATACTAAGTGCTTAAATCAGAAGGTGTATCCTTGAAAAATCCTAGTTTAGCTGCTATGTCACCCTAGCATAGGCATCTTATTTTTACTTTCTTAGCCCATAAAACTGCTCTGTATTTTCAGTAGGCAGACACATAAGAGGAGAAAGCGCCTCCCAAGTAATCCTCATGACTGAAGTGTGCAAATTTTAACATCTCAACTACCTTTGGAGCCTAACCATATCAATGTTTTACTGCATTCAAGATAATAAAGCTGAAATCCAGGGCTTTTTAATTGAAAAGGAATATCACGCTACCACCAGGATAATGCAGCTAATACATTTAGACTTTAGCAAATAGTTTGTTCTCTGCTGAACTGTGCTACTGGCTTTTTACAGACCTAAGCTATGTTAAAAGTCCTTTTTTAGCCTCTCCTCTCTCAGCTGAATTTCTTTGTGTTTTAAAGGCCTATCATGGCATTTCCCTACTTTGCAGAGGAGAGCAGGCTAAATGTATTCAAATGCAAAGTGTGTTCAGATTCTACAGTTGTAAGGGCCATATGGTTAAATGAAAGGAGTCATAGTGCCTAAAATCAACAAATACATTAAGTTGAAGAGAGTCTATAGCATGAAAGAACACACATAAATTCTGATAATTTGAGACAAGGACAAGTTGTTGCAGAACCAGGGAGCATTCATTTCCCAGTGCTCCCACTCTTGTCAGTCCTGAATACAGGGAAAACATGAGATCACAGACTTTGCTTTAAAAAGATTACCTTTAAAGAGCTGCAAGACTGCTTCATTTAGCTATAATGGCTGCTGTAATTTTAATTCCATAATATTTAGTATGTTTTTCTACATATTCATTTATCCCACTTGTTATGTAAAGGTTATGTAAACTTAAATGTGACAGACAAGTTGGTATTTCAGAGGGGGTTACTTCAAACCAATTAGTCCTTTTACTAGGCTTTAGACTGCTTCAAGAGACTTGATGCCATAAAGTTCAACTTAAAAAGGTTTTGGCCATATGTGATACTAGTTTGATTTACTGCGAAGCTCTCCTTTTGAGAACATGCTCTTTTTAACAGTATATACTTTCCCAGTACAAAAATGAGGGACTAGCTATTTATAATAACTATAAATGTATTTCCAGAACTTCAGAATGAACACAGTAACTTTTTTTTAAATATGATAAAAACAGATGAACTGAAAGGATATTTTACATTTCACAGCCTTTGCAGAAGTATTGACGCTTTCACTGTAATTGAGAGCTTTTATTTATACACTTCCCTACATGCTAAGCAGAAGTTAGCATGCAACAGAATAGCATATATTTGATTTGTTCCTACCACTTCCATATTCCATATCCCATAAAAGCTAATGCACTATCAATTAGCAGTGTATTATGTTTCATTATTAAAATGAATTGTATCATTGCTTTAACATAAAATATTTGTATTATACAACATGTTTCTCATGTCATCATGGTCTGTTAACAATCCTGCTGCCTATTTGCAAAGGCTCATAAAAGCTACTGGACACCGGGGAGCAGTTTTTGTGGCATCTGAAGTACGGTTTTCATTTAAACTCTTCCACACTGCCTTTAGTGCTCTTACAGCAATCTCACTTCTCTGTAAATGGATCAAAATAAGCCTTGTTGATGGCTAAATGTGCCATGGAATTGCATATGCACAAACGCTTGTTGTCATGCAAACTGAGAGAAAAATCAAGTATAAAAGATGGCAATGTGTAAAAGGCAGGATAAGTATTTGATGTCAAAACTGAGCACTGAAAGTACTTCCTTTCTTCCTCCCTCTCATGCACAAAAATGTTGTCTAGATGCTCTTAAAATCTGGCAGTATATAGAGTAAAACTGCGGATTTTGCTTTCTGGGTGCTACATTACATAGACATTATTGTTTCACAGTCATTTTGTTAGATCGTAACCTTCCTTGATTTCCCAGCTACGATAGTTTAAGATTATTTTTCAACAATGTAATTTCAACATTCAAAATATATGTATGCTAGCTATCTATAAATCCTAATATATAGACCAAGCAACATCCATCAGCTTCATATATCAATTAAACTCTTTTGTTTGAATCAGTTCCAGTTCTGTGACTTTTGTTGTTAACTTCTTGGCATAGAATAAATCAAAACAATTCCATAAGATTTACTTTCTTTCTCCCGACATTCTAGTTTTTGGATGAATGTTCTCAGTGTTTGTGCAAATGTACCCATACATTTCTCTGGGCTGTAGGAACATATGGGAGAATATTGAAATGTTTTTCTAAAAAATTTTCAAATATTTTCTACAACAACTCGCTGCATTGGTCTAGGACCAATGGTCAAAGATCACTAGGTAAGGGACAATCAGAGGGGAAAAAGCAGGAAAGAACTTTATGAAAGGTGTTTGCTTCTCCATTGTCTGGCAGTTTGTCAAGCCATCTACCCCCCCCAATAGTCTAAATCAAGCAGGAAGAAATTACTAATGCTTGCAATCTAAATAGTAGATCTAAATAGTAAATCTAAATAACAAAAAGCTGCACAAATGGAAAAGGTGCAGTTTTATAGAATTTTATTCCTCTTTTTCTGACTGGTAACGGGACTGATGTGCCGTTGGGAGTACATAAGAAGTCCAAAAGGCATATCCTTTTATGTGTCTCCTAGCAGATGATTCTGTAATACTGGAGCACATCACCATGTGAGCTGTAAGCTGTAAGTTTTCTCCCCAAAAGAATTATTTATAAACTCAAGATTAAGCCCTATATCTTAAGAACTTTTTCAGTTTCATCCCTTCATCTATATACAAATAACTACCTTTTTGTTTTGGTCAATTTATCAGATTTTATCTGATTAAACAAAGGGGTCACTGTCACTGTAAGTGTAAGAAACACACAAAATCTTGGTAACAAAATATTGCAAACTTTATGAAAAAGTTTAATAGAGGGGAAAAAAATCCATTTTCAGATTGTTTTCTCTAAATTCAACTTCTTGCTAGCAAATATATTTAAGTAAGAGCAAAACTAAGCTAACAGTAACTTGAACTGTAAGATAAGCCTATCTATGAATGGGAAATCAAGTAAGAAGTAATTGAATCGAAAGGCCCTAGACAGAGATGAAGTTAGTCAGATCAATGATGAAATATCCTCATGAGATGTTCCCAACAGATGGGTAAGGCAATATATCTTTTTGTACCAATACCCTTTGATAATAATGTTATGTATTATAATATTGTATATTTCTACTAAAATGGCTGTACTACCATCCTAAAGAATTCATTTCCTCCTTTTTTTTATTTTTCCTGTTTGGGAGGTGTCAGTATATAACAACTAGAGGTACTGATACTTTGACTGAAGCACATGCTTCACACAGTTATATGGTTCCTTGAATAGGTCACTAAAGCATGAATATGATGGTACTGTCACACAGTTCTTAAAGGCATACAAAAGGCTTTTAAACTGTTTAGTTGCAGCAATGTGATTTCAAACTTTGTTGATCATTCATGTCACAGACTGCCAATGGGTGATTCAACTTGAGAATTTGATCATTTGGACTGGTGAATCAGAAGTGGCTAAAGTGCTGCTAGATGTGTGCTCCTATGTGTGTCTCTGGCAGATAGTACTAGATGGATGAAATGAAGAGGAAGAATAAGGACCAGATACAGTACTAGTGAGGTAGCTGAGGACTATACTACACTGCTCTTGAGTAGAATCTTGACATTTATATTAACTCTTAACTGGATTTCTAGATCAATATATATAATAGGTCTTCAACAGAAAATATAAAAACGCATGGCCTTTTCTCATTGTCCCTATCTTTGTCACCAGATCTGAGAAAGACATTACGAAACTGCTATAACTATGTGCTCCTCACATGCCTAGGAAGGATAGCCCATCATATTCACTTTTGGAGATGCCAGCTTACCACCTAGAACACTAGTTTAAATACATTCAGCGTAAGTGACAGGAAGAACATACTACAACTTACTATCTCATATCTATTACGCACGTAAAATGTGTGGACTTATTCTAATTTTTAAGTTTCCTTGAAGACAAAATAAATAAACCACTAAGCTCCTCAGAATTTGATCAGGAGCAAAGGAAGCTGTGCAATCAATAAAATGAACATCACCTGCAATGAGAAAGGATTCAGAATTCAATTGCTACTTTTCCACACATATCAGGAAGGATGCAGGAGGAATATGTTGCTTTCTCTGAAAAACAGTTAGATGCATGATACTTACACAGTAGAAAGTTCCAATAGGCCTTTTGTCTTTCAATAGCACCATCTCTTTCCATGCATGTCCAGCAGAAATGGGATTTAGCCAAACAGGGGTAACAGTTTTAAATGAAAAGAGGGTAGGTTTAAATTGGACGTAAGGAAGAAATTCTTTACAGTGAAGGTGGTGAGACACTGGAACAGGTTGCTAAGAGAAGTTGTGGATGTCCCATTCCTGGAAGTGGAATTTCATGTGGACAGGGCTTTGAGTAAGCTAATCTAGTGGAAGATGTCTCTGCCCATGACAGGGGGGTTGGAACTACATGATCTTTAAAGGTCCCTTCCAACTGTTAAGTGAGTAGAATAGAATAGAATAGAATAGACTATTTAATTTAGAAAGGACCTACAATGATCATCTAGTCCAACTGTCTGATCAATTCAGGGCTGACCAAGTTAAATCATGTTATTAAGGGCATTGTCCAAATGCCTCTTAAACATTGACAAGCTTGGAGCATTGACCACCTCTCTAGGAAGCCTGTTCCAGTGTTTGACCACCCTCTCGGTAAAGAAATGCTTCCTAATATCTGGTCTGATGCTCCCCTGACACTGCTTTGAACCATTCTGATGTGTCCTACCACTAGATACCACGGAGCAGAGCTCAGCACCTCCCTCTCCACTTCCCCTCCTCAGGAACCTGTAGAGAGCAATGAGGTCGCCCCTCAGCCTCCTTTTCTCCAAACAAGACAAAGCCAAAGTCCTTAGCCACTCTTCACAGGACATTCCTTCCAGCCTTTTCACCAGCTTTGTTGCTCTCCTCTGGGCGCATTCAAGGACCTTCACACCCTTCTTAAATTGTGGGGCCCAGAACTGCATGCAGTACTGCAGGTGAGGCTGCACCAATGCTGAATACAGCGGGATAATCACCTTTTTTGACTGGCTGGTCATGCTGTGTTTGATGCACCCCAGGATGCGGTTTGCCCTCTTGGCTGCCAGGGCACACTGCTGACTGTCGACCAGCACCCCCAGACCCCTTTCTGCAGGGCTGCTCTCCAGCTACTCCTCTCCCAATTTATACTTGTGCCCAGCATTACTCGTCCTAGGTGCAGAATCCGACTTGTTAAATTTCATCCCATTAATCATAGCCCAATGTTCCAATCTATCTAGATCAATCTGCAAGGCCTCTTGTCCCTCAAGAGAGTCAACAGCACCTCCCAGTTTGTTATCATCAGCAAACTTGCTAATCGTGCATTCAACTCCTGCATCCAGATCGCTGGTAAATATGTTGAACAGAACTGGCCCTAGAATTGAACCCTGAGGAACCAGTCGCTGCTGGGAGGCACGTGCCCCGGCGGGTGACTGGTCTCCAGCCAGATGTAGCCCCATTCACTACAACCCTTTGAGCTCTGCCCTTCAGCCAGTTAACCCAAACTATTCTGTGATTCTATGATTCTGTGAAACATTTATAGCATTTTTGAGTCCTTAGTTCTGTCACTATTCAACAAACATCCCACTTATAATTCACTTCTTGATTTCATCCTGCTATTTGAGGATTTAGACATGGTGGCCATGAAGTTCATTGTTTGAGCAGTTTTTCTTCCTGTGATGTAAATATGCTCTAGCCAAGCTAATGAGGGCATCATGAGATGTCTAGGCCAGACATCTTGATAAAGCTGAGAAGCATACTTATTT
>NW_009223879.1:0-44170 GCF_000690835.1 Fulmarus glacialis | reverse complement strand
TTAGTTGTTCCATCCACAAAGCTGCTGTCGTCGTCATTTTTACGACATGGTGGTCTGTTTGGATCAGACATAGCGGGATTGAAAGAAGAATAACTGCGAGCCAGGCTTTGAAAAATAGCATCATCGGGGCAGGAGCTGTATTCATGAGCACTGCCTAGGGAGAAATAGAAGTCCAGGAACCAGGATTATTAAAAGGGCAGTCATACTGACTGGGCTCACAACCTCGACTACCAGCACTGCACAGGAGGACTGTGCCTGGAAATTCTCTGTACATGGGTAAGTGTCCTACAGCATCACAAACTAATACAGTAACTAATTAATTACCTTAATAACATTAACATTTCCCCAATACTTCATCAATTACCTGTACCAGGTTGCCCCATTATTAAGGTGACTATTCATATCAGTCTTAATATTTATGAAAATGTTAATTTAAAAGTGCACCACAAAATCTAAGCTATTCTAGGCTTTAGATATTTTCTTAGAAGAACACAGAGTACATAGACAAAGGTCTCTTCCTAAAGAGTTTTACAGTCTGGTATTAAAAGGATTTGCAATTCAACTGTGAGAAAGTAGATTGAAGGAAGTCAATCACAAATAATACCATCATATCATGACCATTTCAGTCACGTGCACATCCTCTAGTAGCAGAAAAAACAAACTAATATTGCCATGTGCTAAATGATAACATCTCTGCCACAATGGGATCCTTTTTATATGGGACCAATACTGAGAAAGTGGAAACAATGATAGTTGTTTCTATTAGCACACTACTGCTTTCAGAAATTCATTTTTTAAAGGTACCAGTAGAGAAACCTTAGATCATACAGGCAGCCTAGACACATCTCTCTCACTCCAGTTAACAGGGTACAAACAGCCCCAGCTAATTTAAGAGCTAAGTTGCCTTGTTTAAAATATCTGAGGGACTATGATTCCCTCAGGTTTTACGTAATTTTTGTGATGTAACTCTACTGAAACAAACAACCATCTTCAAAACTAAAAAACGTGGTCATACAATGACTAGCTTTAAACATGTGATTAATATGCTAAAATAAGTCATTACAATGCAATGATATGATGTTTACGAAGTGGACTTTAAGAAGCAGTGACATAAGTATAGAATGTAATTTCTATCTCCTACTATTTCATGTTAACTTGTATTACATACCACTCCGAGTCTCATCATAAGGATAGTTTGCAACAAGGTCTCCTCCATGAAGATTGGCAGAGAGCACAAAGGGAATATCCATAATCCAGTGAATGACACCTTTTGTTTCAGGAGCAAGCTACAACAAAATAGCATTACCAGCAGTTACAAATTGATAATTCAACATAGAAACTTATTCAATTATATATAGTGGGCTTAATTATTATCACATATATTGTGTAAGACATTTAAATGAACAGCAATTCAGAGAGAACTGAATCCTTTACCTCAAGATTTAGAATTATATTGAGTAGATTAATGTAAGTCTAAAACTGGTGTAAATTAGTTCAGAATAAGACCACAAATAAAGCAATCTCAATCTTTTACTTCTTCCCATTACTAAGCTAAAAAAAGCCTACCAAATTTTAAACCAAGGAAAGGAATCTAATTCAAAATAAATGTTGGTAGGATGCAGTCTATTCTCTGCACGGAAAGTAAAATGACTTCATTTAATGATTTGAATTTGAAGACAGAATATGGCTATTAAGGCCACAATCCTATGGGACTGCAGTCACATAGGATATTTTCTAAAACCTCCTCTGGGGGTAAACACAAGAAGATAAAAATCCCTCCAGATATACACCTGCATATTAAGGCTTAAGCTTATCAGAAATGCATGTGTTATATGTGAGAATAGCTATCTAGCCAGCAACGTAATTAAGCACAACACACAAGTGAATTTCTGGCCATGGTAAAATGCAGAATATCTGCAAGAATAGCTTCAAATCAAGGGAGAAGGCTCACATTCTCTGGCCGTAAAAATAAAACATGCTTTGAGTGAGGAATTGTCTAAGGATTAAGCACTATGGATCAAAGGGGTTTACTACAATAAGCCATTCTGAGAAAAACTTCAAGAAGCATCAGACGAATACATTTAACAAAATGAACAAAATATTTAGAAGAATGTGAATCGTAAAGACCATACGCACAGCTCTTAGAGGCTGCTACATGTCTGCTTAAGTATAGGGGAAGGGATGGGCATATAAGTGACCCAATATTCAGCCCCTACTTACCTTAGGGTTCTGGTCCACAGCTTTTTTCATGTTTTTCAGCAGATGGTTGTTTGGGCCACCTTCTTTCTCATTAACATAGACTATTCTATCAAGATCAGGGAAATTTCGGTTTAGATCTATCCCTTGGGCATTGCTTCGACCAACAAACCAGTCTTTAAGTTCACCGGGCTGAATGAGGAAAGGGAACAGAAAGAGAAGGGAGATGAGTAGATTCAGGAGATTACATATCAAGCTCTCTATGGGTATATTTACCCATAGAAAACCCATGCAAATTTAAACCATGGGTTTACTTCTCATGTTCTTGAAAATAAGAAGGGATCATGTGGGAGTAAAAACTTCTGAAGCACCAGGAGCTGAGTCACCCCTATTTCTTCCCAGAGCTCTATGGAAACATTTTAGTGAGCCTCAGAGCAGCTACAGATTTATCAGCCAGCCACAAGGAATGTCTGCACTTGTTTCGAAGTTCCTCTGAATAGTTTCAAGGTAAGGAAGGACCTTAACTTTTATTTACCTAAGATTTTTATTTTTATGGTGTCTGTCAGCTTCGTTCACTGCAATGGTGACACTAAATAAAGATGCAGTGAGAATTTTTGCAAAAATCTTTTCTTTAAGCTGATTCCCTAAAATAGGTTTTGGGTTGCATTAACGAAATGCCTTCAGAGTGTATAGTTTTCCCTAGCTTGTCTCTCTAAGCTTTCACTACTCTGTAAAGTAGGTTTAGTTTGATTACTGGTTTTAATCTTGGGGTATATTGAATCTACTGTCACACACTGTGTACAAGATCAAGATACTTCTAAATTAGAATAACAGTGACACTAAAGCAAATTGTATTATAAATCATATGTAATTTGTAAGGCAATCCTGTAAAAGCAAGTGTACTTTGACTAAGGAGAAAAGGTTTCAAATTATATTATTGCAGAATCTGCACCAATCTGAGGACAGCTTCTGCTTCATTGCCACGAGAGGGAGACATACGACCGAATATGGTTTAAGAGTTCTGCGGTTTTTCATTTTTTTAAAGACTTCATGAGAATCAGTTTGATTAAGATCTTAATAAGGTTTGACTTATTTAATCATAAATAAATAGTCACATAAAGAGAGTCAACATTTCCATATTAATTTAAAAAATAAATATACCTTGTAAAACAAGAAAATTCTTATTTTTGTTTAGAACATAATACACACCAGAAGCTGTATATAACAGGGTTCTATTTGACCTCTATTTGCTAATTATGCATTAACACATTACATGTTTCTTGACTGAGTCGTCATCCTAAAATACATGCTAAATTTTCTTGACTAATAGCTTAATTAAAGTACCTCATGCCTGAAATTTAGGATCAAAGTTATTCATATTAAAAAGATGGCTCACAAAGTTTGCTTGTTTTGGGATCAAGCTCTGATGAATGTGAATAATTCATGTAAGTGCATTTACATGAGAATATTCTTAAAGGAAATATCAACTTTCCCTTTTCTACCACTTTTGAAACATCATGTATTACTAGAAGTGACTTGTTTAGGAAGCAGTTCAGTCAGTGAACTTAGATGAAAGAATATGCATGGAACACAAACATCATTATATTTTAAAATACAGTAAACTCACTTACAAGAGAGATGGCTATTTGCTGAAAACCCAAGCATAAAATCCTCCTTGTTAAACAGAACAAGCCTACTGTACTATTAGGAAATACTTCAGTTACGCTGTTCTATTCAACAATCACGAGCAAGAGTTCATGTATCTGTAAAACTGCTAGCCCAAATGTCGTTATGAACCTAAGGTTGATTTAGGCATTGATAACTATTCTTATATACGTAGCCTTACAAACCTGGGATGCTGCCTTCTCAAAGCCATCCGGGTTCAAAGATGGCATGATATGGATACGTGTGCTATGGATCAAGTTGATAATAGTTTCATTTCCTTTCTGGTATTCATTACACAAGTACTGAGCCAAGAAGATGAGCAGCTCCCTTCCGACAGCTTCATTCCCATGCATATTCCCAACATATTTGAATTCCGGTTCTCCTGCAAGAAAAAGGAAGAACAAGTCTTAGAACAACACATAAAAATCACCCATAGACTGGATCCCACAGCACACCTGAGATGTGGGTATCACTATTATTACAACTGGCCACAGTATCCCCAGGAAGCTACAAGCCTGCTTCAGAAAAGTGGATTTAGGTTTTTTTTCTAAACTCTAACTAAACAAATAGTAATTTATATTCAGCTGTTTGCCGAAGGCAAAGAAAGAAGACAGAGGACAACATAGTATGCCAAAATAAATGTTAAGCATGGCCATTAATATTACTACTGTTGAGATCTAATGCAATTGATGCCTCAATACTACAAAAGGGTGTCTTGATTAGGTACTTTTTAAATATTTAAACTGACACTAACAGAGCTTCTTATCTTTAATGTTCTCTTCAAGATTAGGTTAAGCTTATCACACTACACATGCATTAAACTGCAATTCTTTTACCGAAGCAACAGCTGTTGATCCTAGTGATCTGAAAAGTCTCGCTCAGCAGTTGCTTTGGATAGTCAGCTCAGACTTTATGAAGCAAGTACAATAACCTAACTCATAAATTAATCATTCCATCTAATATTCCAATAAACAGCCCAGTATTATGCATATATTTAATGTTGATTTAATATATATTGTATATTCATATATAATATTCAATGTATAATATGTATTCAATAAATATTATATATATTATATAAATGAGCAGTCCAACATTCCCAATTGCTCATTAGTCGCATTCTTATGACCCTAGACATGAAAAACACACAAGATAGGTCTTATAGACCTCTGAAGAATTTACCTTTTATAAGACTACATTTTGGTCCCTAATTCCAGAAAGGTTTTAGTATAATGTAAATACCTGAATGAGATTAAAAGGATTGTCCTGGAACTAAAACGAAGAATGTGCTGTTTTCTGGGTTGAAGCCCTTTTTTCTTACCCTTTTCCTTTTTAAATGCGGTTCTTCTGCTCTAACAGCTTTAATCAAACATTCTGCTGATTATATGCTCTGAGTAGTCTTTGAACACACTTTGCAATAGCCTTTAGCACTATCACAGGGGCAAATTCAAGCCAGGAAGAGTGTTACACAAACAAGACCTAAATAATTGCTAATCAAGTACAGAGCCGTATCTACTTACGACTCTTCTATGCTTGTTAACCTTAATCCAGTGATAAGACGCTAGCAGACAGAGGGCTATTAATACTGTGACTTCTTGCCTTGCAGCTAAGATGTTTTTGTACACATGGATTCGTCCCTGAAATTTTTTGTCAGATAGGTTAAAAGGTTTTCTACTTTCAGTGAAATAGCTTCATTTTATCTGATAGACACAATGCCATTACTGTGACTAAAACCCTCCATTTCCTTTTTTGGCATTGAGCTCCTATTTACTGTTTTTTCTCATCTGTTAATACCAGGGAATGCAAGAGGTCTAATCATCAAGACCATGCAATCAACCTGATCCCATTAAAACAGATGGATACTATTCAATAAAATACGCAGAACTGCACATCACATAGTCTCATAATTAGAATACTCATGCATATGTACATTAGCATGTTACTTATGGGAAAAGTGCTTCACAAGCTAACAGGCAAATTTGTTACTGCGGTAAATACGAACACGGTTGCATTTTGCATTTGTGCTTTTTCCTAGAACATCACTAAGGAAGCCTGAAGGAGAAATCATTTCTCCTGATTCCCAGCCCTGTGCATTAATCACCTACCTTTCTCTCCCACTTGAATTTTACAGGCCTGGTTCAAATGAAGAAACAGAAACAGATTCTCCCCAAAGAATCGTTAAGGGTGTTTAGAAGGGTTTGTGAAAACAGGCTCAGAGTCTACAGTGAACCAAGAGCACAGCCTCAGCTACGGCGTCTCTTCAGTGGTAATGACCCATCTCAAATGAGCATTAAAAGCTAGAAGGAGTTCAGGAAGAGGTAAAGAGAGTCATTGGAAATATGGAAAGTCTTTCCTATGAAAAGTGATTGAAGAGATCAGCTCTATTTTCCTTAGGAAGAGCAATAAGGAACAGTCAAATATACCGGCCATTGTGGCATGGAGGAATCGGTCTGGAAAGCAGCATTTCCCTGCACCACAATACAAGAGACAGTGATTTTCAGTGAAAGGGAACAATGACCATTTTTAGACTAATAAAGAAAAGTAACATTACTTGTAACACAAAGTGTGAAATCAATATTCAAAGAATCCTGTTGGCAGCAAGGTGTCAGCAGATCTCCAAGTTTTGCTAGCAAACCAAGAGTTAAAAAACTGATGTAAAAGCAAATGCAAAAGAATGAAAGGGGAAAGATAACAGAGAGCTGAATAACAGCCCTGCTTCAAAACTTAACTTTGTGTTCATATTTTAGCTCCCTTGGCCATTTTCTTACACCTTTCTCTGAAGCAAAGAAATCCACCTCCTATCGATCCTCTGGCTCTGGAGATCAAGGCTGTGCGGTCCACACGTGTGGGAACTGTTCTCTGCCAGCTCCCCAGCGCTGCCCGTTTTCTTACCTCTGGGCACAGCAACCGAAGAAATACTGGGTTTCTGCTCAGTATCAGAAGATACTGAATTTCAGACTGTATCCGACAATTTTTACCCTTCATCATTTCAACAGTGTAATTTACATCTAAAAGCACAATGGAAAAAACGGGTCCTTCTCATATCTAAACTTTGCAGCTGCTCCAAGGGAAACAAACTCAATTTCTACCGTTTAGTTCAGCGGAAATAAATTAATGCTACAAGCTGACTGCAGGGGAATTAGCAGTTCGCGCATTAGTTGTCCATGCCCATCGCGGGCAAAGTCAGGGAGTCCATTCTGGAAAAAGGGACAATGTTGCTAAAGTCATTAGTTATCATCACAGTGCCCAAAAAGCTGAGGGAGCTTCTACAGGCTACTATCTGCTGATACAACTTTGGAGTTAATGAAGCCCTTAATTTGCATTTGCATTTCAGCCTTTCACGCTAGAGTAAAAACTGCACCTCAGGGTGTACCTTCTGGAAACCCTTTTTTGGAGTCACTTTTACCTAAAGCCTTGCCTAAGCACCTTTTTCTCTAGGACAATGAAGTCCAAGCTGGAGGGCAGACTGCTAGCTGAGGCCATTGCTCTGTTGGCTGAGCTAAGCACACCCAGCTGCCCGAGTTTTAATGGATGACTCCGCGATGCTGCCAGCATCCCAGGCCCACTACGGCTCCTGAAGGAACCAGCTCCTGCTCCTCCACCCCATGGGCTAACACCAATACCTCAAACACCAAGGATGCCAGCTGTACAGTGGCATCCTCACTTTATGGGTTCCCTGGTCTATTCATTGAGTATCTCCTGCCAGACCACCTCTAAAAGCTTCAGACTTCTTCGGAAAACAGCCCATCCCATGGGGAAAACAGCCTTTGGTCACCTCTTGCTAGCATGCTACTTAGCTAGAGGAAGAGCTGCTCTTCCCATTAATCCTTCATGAGCCATTTAATGCAGACGTTAATCAGTCTTCATAGGATTCTGTAACTGTAATTGCCTCACAGAATTATTTTTTTAATGAAAAGACTGTAAATCTCAATTTGATGATGAACTTTAAACAGTTTCTCCAAATCAGTAGACACACCCCTGTTCCTTAAAGGGAGAACTTAAAGGGAGAAGCAGCATGAAGAAATATAACTGGTTTTTCTCATTTGACCCCCACAAAAAAGTAAAATTGTTTTAATGGATTCCCACGGTCCACGTTATGACAAACACAAAGGAATATTTCCGCTGCTTGAATATTTAAAATTCTTATTTAATTTTATTCATTTTCTGACAATATCTTTCCAAACTATAATCTCTCATTCACCATAGCAAAAGTATGTCTTGTGTAACAATCTGAACATGACATTTATAAATGCTTAAACATAATTTCAGCCCAAATATAGAAGTATCCACCCATTTTACGAATGAATGGGTGGATACTAACATCTTTCGGAGCAAGTAATCAGAAATGAAATGCAGCAATCAAGTTTATAAATATCTCAGTATCTCTGGTGAAACCTAAGTCATCACATCATTATGGCTTTTAGAAGGCTTTTACATCCCTCTTAGATTAACTGCGTGGTACGTTACAACCTAATAAACGATTGAGGAAAAAGTATTTTAAAATGTCGTGCCTTTCTGGTGCCTGGCAAACATTGTGAAATGTCACCATTCACTTCTGCAGTTACTGTCAGCTAAGGTCTTCTGCAGTTTCCTAGGAACAGCATGTACATCATTAATATTACACAGGTCGTCCAATTAAAGATGACTAACCACTGCCATTTTCAGGTCAGGCTGTATTTCTATAGTAAAGACAGTAATTTTCTAAAATGTAGGGACAAAAAGTTTAGCACCTACTAATTATATATACTATGAGTCAAGGTAATGTCACGCCACTAGACATGGTCTAATGTCAAGCAGTTAACCTTAAAATGTACAGTATTTCACTCATGGAAGTGCAAGCCATATGGAAGAAAAAAAATTAACTACTGGAAAGTTTAAGTGCTTAATGAACTGTTTTGCAAATCAGCCTGAAACACCCTTAAAAACTAGAGTCCTTCTTCTGCTTTCCCGTATTTCTTACAGAAAAGCCAGCAACGTTCCTGAATAACAGCCTTAGTGTTTTCGATTACTTACAGTTGCTTGTCATTTTTAATATGGCAACCAGTGAACTTTTCTTGTAGATAAATGGCATGGAAAATCTCAGAAACCCTGCTGGCAAGAAATTAATTCATTAAATGTGATTGAAGAGACTTTCTTATGCTCCCCATTTTTGTTAGTAGTTCAAAGAGAAAGAAATTCTCTGGAGATGAACTTCATGGAAAACCAAGGATTATAAAATGGGTTTCTCCTTTGAATATGAAAAAAGAAAGAGAGGGAAAGAAGAAAATAAATGAGGACATGAGATTGGAAAGAATTAGAAAATATAGATTTCTAATAACCTGTAAACTAAATGTCTGCAACCTGCCTCAACAGCATTTCAGTAGAAATGTTGATCTCCATGACTTGTGTGAAAACGGCATTGAAAGACAGAACTGCAATGCAGTATGGGTTTCTAAGTCATTGTATAGGCCTTATATAATTTTAGGGCGATGTTTACTAAGATGTAAGCGTTGGTCTAACCTTGCTGAAAGAGAAACTACTGGAAGTTTCACAGGGGGCTTACATGAAAGCAGAGATGGGTCAACACCGAAGGCCTTTGAAAAATCCAATCTTTCACTTTCTTGCCATTAACTGCTAGAAAATACACTGAGGAGAAAACAAGAGGAAAAGAAAATCTAGGCTCTTTTGGCAATCTCCTGCTTTAAAAAAATGCCTGCATTTTTTAACAGCTGTGATTCAAGAGTGGTCTCAAGCTCTTTCTGGAAATTTTCATAATTATTTGAACCCTACTGCTTAAAATTAAAGTTAACAACAAAGTCCGTACAGCACATTAAACCTGGAGTGAAAGCTCACAAAGAACAGCTACGTTTCTGCTGGCCTTGACACATAAAAATTAAGATGCAATCTCCATTCTACTCAGTATAATTTCTGTCGGTTGAGCTTCAAAATAGGATCTCATATGTCTTTGCGCTGGAAATTAAATTCTCCAGACAGATTACCTCATCCTCAAGACAGTTATTTCCACCAAAAATGTTCTGCGTGACTCGATGCTTTCTTCAGGTTTCCAACAGCCCACTCTCACCCCTGCAGCTACAGGACTTGGCAGAGCCTCCCACGAGAAGTGGGCAAAGCATCTGCTCGGCTCCACCAGTCCCCACCTACAGCTCTTTGCTGGCACATCCCAATGCTGATCTTTCCACAACACCCTGTGCTTACACCGAAGCATTGCACAGTGTAGCACCGAGTTTGGCATTTTGGGTAAAGCACCCCTGCTTTATCAGAGGGTCGAACAGTTTTTGCCTACTAGATTTGTGTTAACTGCGCACGAACTGATGGTGCTATCTAATAGAACTGATGATGATTTTTTAAATAGTAACAAATCATCAGTAAAGCAAAGCAAGTTTACTTATTTAATCAAAACCCTTAACTGAGTAAGAAACACTGAAATGTGATATGCACAAAACCCTGTGCACAAGCAGATTTAAAATTCATCAGAATTTTAGAAGTAACAAATAACCATCTATATATACAACCGGATTAACCAGATCAGTTTTACACTGCATTGCATTTTTCATGCTCTAGGAAAACTGAATAGGACTTCGCATTTACAGAATTTATTACAGCGTTACAGCGGGAGGTATTGTTAGCTCAGCATTGAAGATGAGATTCCTCAGAAACCAAACGTGAAATGAACTGTCCTTACTAGTCTGTGGCAGAGTATGAGACATGCACATTTTTTTGACCTTCCAGTTTTCGCTCTCACTGCAAAGAAAACCCCAGATCAAAACATACCCTAGGATTCTTTGTGAAGGACACTGGCAGTACAGAGATGACTCCAAGTAACTCTCTATGTGTCCACTGCGATGCTGGGTCTGGGATACAACTGGTTCAATTTACCTCTTCTACTGTGCTCGGTAAGTGGGGGGGCTTTTCCATTCATAACTATGTGAGACTAAGTGAATTTTCATTTCAAAGACACTCACTGGATCCCTCCAGTTATGGCTGGCACACAGAGCAAAAATACTTCTTTAATCCATCATCAAAAGAGACCTTCTGATGAGGAGAAAGTTGATATATAATTTAGACATGTATTTGTGATGGTTCCTCATCAAGTTCACTTAACAAGCTTTCTCTCTTCAGCAAACTCTAGAATTGGCTTTTTCACTTCAACTGCAAAAGTACCTGCCAGCCATCAAGAGAACTTCAAAAGGACTGAGCTCGTCTATCTCATTCCTTTTGCATGCAACAAATACATGGGAAATTTCAAAGCTGAACTAGTTCAAATGCCTCCTACCAGCAGGAGACACATTTGGGCTCTGCTTTTCCTCATCCTCATTTCATGAAGACAAGAAATTAAAGTCAGAAATAACCCACTTTTATCTGGATCCCAGCCTCTTGAAATCGAAGAGGTAGCCAGAAATGCTGGACAAAAAAGGTGAAGAAACAAAAGTAGCTCTCCCTTTTTACCAGAAATAAACAAAAAGTCAATGAAAAGGTGTAAATAATTCTTTTCCACTAGGTTGTACAGGCCCAATTCAACATTGCCATGCGGCTTCCCTCTGCCAAATGGGTGGCCAAAAGCACGGAAGCGCAGGCACGAGCTCGCTCGGAGGCTATCTCCAGGCTGGAAATGATGGGCGCTGTGATTTCCCCAGCAGCGCCCAGAGCAGAAAGCAAATCTGAAGAGGGCTGAGGGAGTAAAGTCAGGCCAGGGTTCCTCCTCTGTAGCCTCATGCCCCAGTACTCGCTGCGAAGCTGTGGTTCCGGAGGAAAGCAAGCCAGGGCAGCTTTCAGGGCTGTGCTACCTTGGGCACCAGCGTCTGCAAGGCAAGTGCACTCACGGAGTTCATCTTCACCTGCAAAACTTTTTGCATTTTCTCTCCACAGAAGAGAGCTATTTCTGACTGAAAAGGATTACAATTCCCATCACGAGAACGTTCTGGGTCCTTGGGAAATATACTTTCTGTGCTTACGGATCTAGGAATAACTAATAGTAAGCTCCCAGACTTCCTCCCTTAATTTCCAGGAGCCTTTCTGAGGCATCGCAATGGCACTTGTTACTCCACTCAGGCTACACGTAGTGGATGCTCCTTCTTTATTGGTAACGGGAACATTAATTTATTCCACTGCGGTTTTGTCACAATCTGACACTGTGTGAAAAAACCTGTGGGCTGCCGATCTGTGATTCAGACAGATGATGCTGAAGTGCATTGGTCATCGCTAACAGATGGAGAGGGATAAAATCTCCCCATAAATGTACATCTGTAACAAGTCCCTTGTGTAGAAAGCATGTTACAGAATAAGAGTTTCTTCTGCGCTGGCACATTTATTTAGCTTCCCTTGCTTAGATGAGCCCTAATATTTATTGATCTTAAGCTTCTATTGGCCATGGAGTTTACAGAAAGTTATAAAGTGCCCTTTTAAAATAAATTACAGTAAGAAAGACATAGGCAAACTGCAAAAGCTAATTATGCTGCTACCTTGCTCCTTTGTGGGAAAAAAATACGAAAGATTGACTTGTGATGACTAACAGACGACACCATTTACGTCAGAACATAAATGACCCAATTTATGTCAACATCCTCAGAAACCAAAAAATACCCAGGTAGCTTCTTTTAGTCCTACTTTAGCATCACCCTTTTGGTATAAATAATTTTAAAAACCAGAATTCTGTCATTTTAGAAGTTAGGGGTTTTTTTTGCCAGAAAAACTGGAGCTGCATTGTAGGCTTAAAAACCTGGTAAACTGTGTGAAACCCTGATGAAAAAGTGGCTTATTGAGATCCGTTCTTTTGGTGCACTTCACGTCCAGCCTGATTTTAGCAGCTAATACTCTCTCAAGTTTCTGCATTTAAGGTATGAATGCTATGTGATAGCCAGCAGTAAATCTTGATTGTACTTGTTCTTCAGATAGCACCAGTTAAATCAGGTCAGTAGGATGCAGAAGAAAAAAAAAGGTTAAGCGGGTAGAGAATGATCAAGATTGCTAGTCCAACACTACATCTCCAAACATTGCAACACCTGGCTTCAGAATTTCTCAATGGTATGCAAAATGTTATTTAAAATCGTTATTGTACCTCAGTGATTTACTTATAGCCAGTTTAGGTAGAAATGCAGACCTGAATGCTTGGAGGGGGTCTATCTCTTCATACTCACATATGTTTGAAATATAGATACCCTTTAGAAAATGCTCCCCATATCATCTTAAATAGTAAAAAAATGAAAAAAGGTGATGATTCCTAGTAAGACGGTGTAAAGAGAGGAAGCTGAACTGGTGCAGAAGCTAATAAAATCAAGCTTGGTGCGTAAGAGGAAGAAGTGAATCATATAACAGCTTGTTGACGCAAGAATAATGATGGAGATGACTGAACCAGACAAATCCTTTGTCTCAATAGCAGATGGAAGTGGATTCAGAAGGCTTTCAAGAGATGTTCTGCCTTTAGATGAGGGAGCTCCAGACAAAAAATCCCATATGGATACTGACCCCAACACTGCAAGCCACAGCACAGCTGTATAGTTGCGAGACACAGAACAGCCTTCATAAGATAGAAACAAATGCTTTACAAAAAATCTGTAACAGCTTTTAGGTCTGCTCAGGGACACACATCCTAGTGTCCTAAAAATAGACAGATTTTTTCCTCATATAGGGAAAAAACATAAGAGCTTAGTATTTTCTCAGCTTTCCTCAGAGCTTCCACCGGGTTTTCCCTCCAAAGAGTAAGAAGACAGTTCTCCATTAAGAGAAAGGAGAGAGGGGTACCTGTTGTCCATACAGTCTACAGTCAAGAGAGAATCACAATCCTGTCCTCGAACAGCACCTGTAAGTGCAGAAAGTGAACCGGCGGCTGAGCAACTAGATATTTTATAATGACCTCTATGGGTGGCAATAGAGCTTTGTGCGATTTGATATAAAATGAACCTATCCAGGGTTTATTCTAAGTGCAAGCAGAAAGGTTAGTTCAAAGTAAGAAGGCATGTTGCTCACAAAAGGGCGAATAATAGCCATTTCCTACATTAATACCCACTATACCTCCAATATGCCAAGCACGTTAAAGTGCAATGACCAGCAGGATCAGAAACTGAGTAGCTCTTCCTAGCACTGCCTAATTATTTTTCCCTCTGATCAACACAAAAAGCTACAGCAAATCCATCTTTTGTGGTCCCTTTCATCTCACTTGAAACTCTCTTTCATGTTACTAGCAGTACATCAGACAAGCTCTTTCCTGCCAATGCAGGAGGAAACATCATGTTAGTGAAAATGTACACGTTATCTAAGGGCACATTCCTTCATTAATAAGAGTCCAAAGGGCTTTTGTTACTGGTAACAGTGGTATCTGGCATCAGTCTGAGTGTATTCACCACGATTCCTGTGTAGTCATTTATATTTTTTAGTAAGTGTAATAGAACACTAGGAGCTGAAATATTTTGCCATACTTCTGTAATTCAGACCAATATTAAAGCAGTGAAAGTGAGAGGAAAGCTGTGCCCTACCTTCCAGATTTATTGCATTGTATTTCAATTTTATGCAGGTGTAGAAGACTGGCAAGGTATAATGAAGAGGTATAATGAAGTCTGGCACTTTTCTAAAAGTTGGTTTCATGCATTCTGTACCTTTATTTATTAACAAATATTTTGAGATTGTTGAAATTACTTTTCTCATACATACTGTCATTCTTCATGGCTAGAGATCCCATGAAGTAGCTAACCAGCCAGCCCAGAGGAGAGCATAATACAGCCCAAAGGCATCTCCTGTTACGCCCTACAGCAATATTTTCACTTTGAAGTTTCAGGCGTTTGGTGCTTTCTGAGAAGAAAAAAATCTCTAAAGAAGAGAAGAAAGAAGTCTAGGAAATACTGATTCCAGTTAAATAGGAAGAAGATGTGGTGTCTGATCCAATATGCATTTGACTAGCTCTTAATTCAAGGACAGTAATTCAACAAACAGGGGAACAGTACTGGGTAGTGTGGATGTAAAATCTTTTCTGACTGTATACAAGCACTTCTCTACTATTCTGTGTATGTGGGCATGCACATCTTACAGACACGCAAGAACGTCCCTCACTGAGAGACTCAGGCACCAAGAAAGTCATCCCCAGGTCATGAAAATATTTTTCATGTTTCTGTTCACTAACATCTTCTTAGATCTAAAGCATGCTTCTAATTTTAACTAAATAAATTAGATTTGCAGATATTCAAAATAATATGAAACGACAGATTTGGCACAGTTCACAAACAAAATCAAAACCACATGACTCCAAGGGAGAAAGAAACTGAACCCTTTAGGAAGTAACCCAGTATTCCCTGTCTTTATTAACCCTCTTACACCTTATTATTCTGTAGTTCATTCTTATTTAATCAAACAATGTGAAGGAAAAGCCTTTTTTATCAAATGATTATATTTTTGCATTAAAAGACAGACTTAAAGCTGGATTGTTCTATAAAGTATTAGCTATATTTGCCATATTTTTGCCAGTCTGCCATATTTTCTGCTTCTTTTTTATATGTATTCTACTTAACTTTCTCTTTCATCCTGGGTTTAACTTTTATGATCACAGTGTGATGACTGCCAAAAGCATGTTTCAGGATATTTTTTCCAGCTGTCTGCTAAGTCATAAAGAAAAAAAAAATAGCTACAAAATGTAAAATAATCTAAAAAATTGTGTTCAGATTATAGGAACACAGAAATGGGAAAACAAAGGGGCTGAAGATTACCACATTGCCCATTAAAGACCGCACTTAATGAAAGGCAACAAATTTGGGAAAGATTAGCCAGTGCATAAAACTCACCAACACGTGCTACCAACCCAGCAGGTAGGAACACTACTTTTCTCCCAAAAACATCCGAGTGATATTTGACCTGGTATGGCTCGTCTTCTAATCATAAAGACTTCTATATTCATACAAGACAGACACTTTCCCTTTTAACTTCGCTAGTAGCAAAAACTACCCTTGAAATTACATTGAGAGCTCAGTTTTATCATCTTTTGCCTTTATTTAGGACTTGAACCAGTGAAGCACCTTAAACATACGCTTAACTTCAGCATATTAGTGTCAGAGGGGTTAGCCTGGAACAAAAAGTTAAGCACATGCTCAGGAATTTGCCGGAATAAGGCATTACGGTCTCATGCAAAAGCAACAACATTGAGAAGAGATTTTCCACTGACTCCTGCAAATTCTGGATCAAGTCTTTATTTCTGAAAAATTTCTTTCTGGATGCAATTTTTCCATATTTGGTTTCTGTCCACATTTAAATACTTTTTTTTTTCTTTTTAAGCAAAAGCTTTTCACCTATTTATAAATTATCGGGGGGTAAAAACATATAGGCCCTATTAAGACAACATTTTCTTTGCACTCGTGTAACCCAGAAAACAAATTAAGTTTTCATGTTAAAATTCTCCAGGAGGCTTGTTTTCACTGAGGCTGCCTCTTCAAAGCAGATATGAACCAACAGATTTATAAAAGCTTGAAAACTCCATCTTGCAGTAAGCAATATGAAATTTAGAATCATGGCACTATTTGAAAAGCTCCTAAAAAAAGGTGAATATAAAGTATCACTGCTGGGCACGCAGTTGTAGTGGGGTGTTGATGCTTAACCGTCTACTCTGCAGACTCGTGTCTGGTAACCAACTGTAGAAAAGCACACTGAGGCTAGTACAACATTAAGCCTTTCTTTCTCTTATTTGCTCACAAAGGGAGACAGAAAGTAAAATTACATTTATATTACACTATTGCTATGCTAAGACAACTATTTCAAACTCTCCAGTGTTAGAGAATGACACTTTTTTACAGAGGGGAAACAACGCAGCCCTTCGCAATAAGGCTACACCGGGAACAAACGTGTGCTAGGCTCTCAGGGTAATCTTTACCTCCCCACTGGACATGGTAGTCTACGACTGTAACCCATGAAAGCGACAAACTAAAAATCGAGGTTTGCTCATAAAATATTTCACGTGTGGAACAATGCCGTTATCACATCTCACGCTGTTCAGAAGGCCCCATTAGATCCAAATAATCAACTCAACGTGTCAAAGGAAGCAGGATATGAGGGCAAACCTAAGTCTTTTATGGCAAGAAGGAAAAAAAACAACCCAAAAACCCAAGAGAGAATTTCAGGAACCGTATGAGTTTCCTGACAAGGAACGGCTCCCAGACTTCCATCGAGATGTTGTTCTGTCACGGCTGCATAACTTATAAACTACTAAGCTAAAACATAACACTGTGTAATGTAGGAAAATAGAATTTATCAGGCTTTCCGAGCTATGTATTATACGTGCCTGTTATGAGTAGTTCATACTTTGGTTTACAGCTCTTTCCAACAGGCAAAAATAGCCTAACCATGAAGTTTCTTCCCAGAAAAAGAAAAACACTTACTTTAGATCGCATGACAATGGTGAGTGGCTTGACTGGTGCATACAAATATGAAAAAATCTATAGAGTTTATTGTATTGATCACCGAACAGACATTTTTCAAAAAAAAGCCATCGGTCGGAGACAGCAGCCCTCCTTTCCGACACATACGCAGGCAGGATGACAAGGGGCAGTCGCAGTGCGGAAAGCCACACAGGGGTCTTACCCACGGGTTACTCAAAGCTGCCACTCCAGCGGTGCGAGACTTTCTGTACAAGTATTAACACTATTATCACGCATCCTTAACGGTCTCCATGACAGGACAGACACCACCGTGCTGCAACTGAACAAAGAAAGATCGTACCTGCTCTCAGAGCATTTGCTATCTAAGCAAAAGAAGACAAGAGAATAGAAGCATATGGCAAGCACAGGGCAGGCAGTGATCTTACACAGATCTCATTAACCCCTTTTCCTCCCTTACCTTTAGGAACTGCTGTGACAAAAGTAAGTATTCTGGAGAGATCTGAAGGGCATCCAATCACGGCCTCTGACACTGTGGTGGGGAAGCTGTTTGTTACCACAGATGTCACCACAGGACCAAGTACAAGGAAGGTGGTTTGAAAAAATGCTCAGTGGACAACAGAAACGATCATTAGTAGCTCAGAAGGACAAATTAACATTTTAATGTTTACTAATATTTTGGCAGTTAATGTCTCAACAGCAACAAAATCGAGTACCCATCCTAAACGATGCTCCAAGCCTTTGGACTCAAAGAAACCTCCAAAATTTGGCAGAATAAGCAACACTGAGCTCAAACAGACAACTGAATATGAATACATTTTTTCTTAATGAACAGTTCATTTTGCGATGTAATGAAAGAAATGAAGAGACAAGAGAGCTTTGCATAAGGAAAGCAAGACTGTCCAAAATAAAAATCAGTTCATTGTACAATTAGTATAAAAGCAGGTAAATTTTGGCAGAGGAAGAAATACATAGAACTCACTTCTTATTACACCACGATTTTTCCTGAGTATACTGTTAATGTGTTTCCACTAAACAAAAATTTAAGGGTGTTGTTATAACATTTTTTGAAGTCTGGGCAGCTGTACTGCAGAGCTCTTTCTTCATGGATTTTCACTACAGAAATACCCTAACAGATGTCATTTTGGTATCACATCGATGCACATGAGAGAAAGCAGGATGACATGTGATGTTCAGCTGCTATTTGCTTATCATTGGGCTTTATAGCTATATGTTTCTATTTAAAAGAAGGAAGGAAATGTGCTATCTTATGGCTTTATTTTAGGATTGCTGAATTGCGATTACACCCACACAAATTCACCTACAAAGGAAAACGCCAGCTTTGTGAGAAGCAATGTCACACCTAATGGATATGACATTTTTTCAGGCAAATTAGACAAAACTAGAGAAGAGAATGTGTTTTTGTTACGCCCTTTATGTGTAGTTTCATTTAAAGCCCATGAATATTCTAAATCTCAACATACAAGAGTGAAAGACAACTTTTTTTTTTTTTAACCAGGTAAGTGAAGAAGCCAGAGAAGCTGGCAAGGTCTACATGGATATTATGGAGAGACCTGAAGAAGGGCATCAAATCATGGCCTCTGACACTGTGGTGGGGAAGCTGTCTGCTACCACAGATGTCACCGCCTGTATATTCTCCTCCTGCCAGAAAATTTTGCTGTAAAGTATCCTTCAGGGTTTGTCCATTTATTTTTAAATAATTAACTCCTGACGCCCTTCGTGGACTATTCCCTGGTCTGATGAACCTTCCAGGAAACTTTTCTTTATCGCTTTGACCACTATAACAATTCCTTGCACTGAGCTACTTGATACTTGTGTCAGTTGATGTAGGTTTCTACCGCCGTTTTCTTTCACTTCTCCTTTGATTTATAACCTGCAAAACATCTTCCAGTTCTACACAAGCACCTTGCCTTGGGGAAAACGGGGGACAGGAGGGCATGAAAGCGATGTCTGCGCTGCCTTTCACAGCTGAACTCCAGATCTGAATCAAGGTTTCAGGATGAGGCATTTGAGCCAGGAATGGCCACGCCGCCCGGAGGGACACCGCTCGGGGGGGACGCTACCGCCAGCCGGAATTAGCTGTCACGCCCCAGGGGAGTCTCAGAAAGGCGACAGTCACAAAGAGGTGAAATTCTGCAGCTTGACAACACAGCACCATCAGCAGAAACAAGTGGACTTGCTGTTCACAGCCTCCCACTGTGGCTTATATGGATTGAACCCCGCTTCCCACGCAGAGCTTTTAGGCCTTCTCCCTCAAGTCCGTCTCTCTTACGCGGCAGAAATCCTAGACGAAGTCTCTTTTTCCTACGAATGAACCACTGAAGAGATTGCAAGAATCCTGGAGATCTAGTATCCACGCACCTGTCAAAGGAAAAGGTCCACGCTGCGACGCTTTTATTTTTAAACTGAATCTGCCTGTTAAATTTGTCAGTAAGAGAGTAAAAGCTGATATTCAAATTTATTACGAGAGTTCAGAGTCACATCTTTCTTAATATGGAAATTAGAGTCTGTAACGGTTACTGCTCGAGTCTGCAATAAAAGCAGTTCTGGCTTTTTGAAGGGCTGGAAACATTAATTCATTAAAAAAATTAACATTCTACAGAAAATGGAAATGTTTTAGCACACCTGAGATTTGACAAAACAGTGTCAAACCACGTGACTTCAAATCCCGTGCCAAATTGCCTACAAATTAAAGAAGGGTCATTGCCAGAAGTAATCAGACTCCAGCTCAATACTGCACTTAAACCTGTTTCTGACAGTGAGCAGAAAAGTGGCCTGAACTAAGTTTAGAGAAGAGCTTGCACAGAAATCACCATACTGGTTCGTAATAGTGACTGACTGATTTTAACTTCAGTACCCACTTTTTAATAAAAGGAAGGGCCAGATGCTTGAAAGTGCAAAACCACCACACTTCAAATGTGTAAGCACATATGTAAGAAGTATGTGGGTAAGACCTGGGCAAGCAACATTTCCCATTTTTTAATGTTTTCTTCATTACATGTGGTGTTAGCTGTATTATTTCATATAGAAAGTGGCTTTTGCTCTTTGGAAGTTTGCCATGCTGGGCTTCTTGTTATGGTTTAGTTTGGTGGTTTTACCCTTTCAGTTTTGTGGCATGGGATAGCTCTATTACTCCGAGATCTGACTGCAACTAGTTATCAGTTATAAAGGAATAACAGATGTAAAGATGATGGACACAGCTGAGTTTGGGTGGCAGCAAACCACAGAAGCAGCACACTACTGGTCTAATGAGCCATGTAACACAGATGTGTCTTCCATAAATAATTCACTCTGAAAACTGTGTCTCCTCAGCGACACTATACATTTCAGAGCACTAAAGAAGCAAGACAGATTCCCCTCAGAGCACATTTTCTATGTTAGATGTATTCTTCCGTCAAATGTGGGAAATTTAGATTTTACTTTGGCATCAATCTTCTGTGCCTGGGGATACTGGATACTGAAGCTGCCACACTCTGCTGGCACAAATTCTTAATGCTTTTTTTTGGGGGTTTTTTTGTGTTTTTTTTTTTTTTTTACACAAACCCTGATGTAGGTAATTTCACAGAATTATTCTGGAAGCAGAATACTTGGTAGCAGATCAAGGTAAACGCCACTTCTTCTTAAAAGGGCCTGTTCAATGCAAGTTGCTACACTGCCATACTAGCAACAGGCATTTAAGGATCCTGACAACTTTGTCCCCCTGCTATGCAGGGGAGGCTAGGTATGGAATTTGGGATCTATTCTGCTCTCCATGACACGGTGCTCTTCAATTGCCTTCAAGAGGAATTGCACTATACCTTCACTTTTTAGAGTAATGAACATTGACATACAGCAGATAGAAGACAAAATTTATGCATATATGCCCTGAAGTATATATGGTTATCTACCAGAAAAGCAAAGATGGAAGAGAATCTATGACTTGTTATTACCATGCTTAATGTACTATGCCTAATTTGCCCTCCAATCTCTCCACTGCATCTGTGTATTGCAGAAACTATCCACAAAGCAATGAAGCAAGTGTGGGACAGCTCAGCATGCCAAAAGCATCCTATCAAGATTTACACAGTAGCTATAAATCCTACTTTACATTGCAGTGCACACAAACTTCATTTCACATCATAACAGGCTTGAAGCGGGTATGGAAAAATATGCTTTTTCTCCTTTAAAAATTTCAAGGCTATGGTATTATAATTATTTTCGTCAACCATTTCATATGTATATGGTGTTGCATTAAGACAAAGTATGTTTCTTCCAAGAACTTCCAAGCACTCATCTTCTTTCAGAAACACTTGTGGGTTTTTAATTTGTCTTATCCTTTTACTGAATGTCAGAAATGGAGGAAAAAGATAGGCATATTTAAACTACTAATTTAGAGGAGAAGCAACTAACATACTTTTTAAAAACTCTTAAAATAAAGAAAACATTTAATACGTGCTAATATTTTCCTCTGTGGAAATACAAATGCTGCCGTGCTCCTGTAGCTCTTACATGTCCTTCAGTTTGGGGAACGGGAGGCCAGGATTTCCTGAGGTTAAAATACAACGCAGAAGATAATCACACCGGACTTCTTCCACCAAGTCAAAATATTTCAGAAGTTATTGCGGACTTCAGGGAGAGTTAAGCTAAGCTGCCATAAGAGGTCGATTAATAAAGACAATTATAGAGAAGAATACAAGACCAGGATAAGCTACCCCAGGCAGACAATAAGACGAAATAAGAAATAACATACCATGTCAGCCTCTGAAAGGTGCGAGTGCAATTCCGCTGCAAGGCTTGTAAGCGAGCGAAGGGAGTAGTCTCACAGCACCGCAGCGGCTGGAAAACAGCACTTGGAAATTCCGTCACTTACCCGGAAGGCCATTCCATGATTCAAGCTGACGTTTTTGAGAACGGCAAAGAAGTACTTTGAAGAAATTGGAGGTCCTCTGAAGTAAAGGGGGAGGAAGAGGGAAGTCACACTGGACGGGACCCAAAAAGAGGGAGGACAACGGGCAGAAGGTGCAAACCCAGCAGCCTGCACTCAGACAGAGAAAGAGAGGTGCCAGGTGCTGAGCAACCCGGACACATGGCCCTCAAACGAGCGGTGCCTCCGCGTGGCACGTTCCTGGGGGTGGGACACTGGCCGGTCCAGCCCGCGCGCCGCGCTCAGGCTCGGCGACAGGCAGCACCGGGCCACAAAGTTCATGTTTCCATGACCTCGTTATAACCTAGCGACCACGGCGCCAGCTTTCCACCATCATTCACCCTGCGAGATCACACCACCCGCAGCATCCTGCTGTTTTCATGTCATCTAAAGCTGCCAAGAATTGTTATGCAAATCAGAAGGGAAAAAAAAAAAGGGGGGGGGGGGGAAGTCTTCATTGGCTTATCATGCCACAGACCTAACAAGACCGACAGGCATTGGCCTAAAAACAAACGGGGAGGGAACACTTCTAGGAATTTGCTCATATTTGTTTTTGTGATTTTATTTCCTAACTTGAATATTACTCAATGTTCTTCCCGTCTTTTTTTACAAGACTATTTTCTGATTTCATGCTTTCACCTTCTTCTCATAAACCATCTCCTCACTACTAAGTTTACACAGTTCATTACTTTCTCTCTAATTAGGTATTCCACACTGAAAAGTAGTTTCCATTTGTGACCTCACCACTGCTTAATCCTAATCCTTACCCTTTGGCTTCCATCCATTCACCCCGAAAAATATTCCATTTGGCACAGTAATTAGCATCTATTCATTGGAGACCTGTTGGACACCCAAGGCAGCAGCAGATACGTCTCCCAGGTTACTGCCAAACTATTTACATTTATTCTCTATGGCCTTGGCAAGTGGTAAAGTATAATTAGTGCTCAGCCTCCCAGAGGACCATAATGTCCGAGGTTTTTTTCAAGCGCTAGGAACTGACGGAACATCACGTGCATTGGGACCATGATGGGACATGCATTGTCCCACTTTATGTGTCAAAAGGTGAAATTATTATAGCTGATACCTCTACAGGCTTAGTGCTTTAAAGCTACACATTGCTCTTGCGGAACCATTTTCAACCTTCCTCTCTTACATTTTTACATTATATCCATCATCACAGTATTCTTACCCCTGAAAAAACTCTTGCAACCAGTTTCTGTTTCCACCTAAGTAGCTGTGCAGTGCATAACTGTACAAAAGCCAGCTCATTTTCCCCACTGTTGTGTTGACTTTACAACCCAGCAATGCATCCATCTTTGTTATAAGTAGAATAAATTCAAATTAAGGAAAAAGTATCCTATCCTTAATAGTGATGTTTTGGTCCACAATATGAACCAAAATTATGTTTCAATTACAGATCACTCTCAAAAGTCAAATTAATAAAAAAATCATGTATACTGTGATTTCACTTTTACTAGAATTATGAAGAGTTTTGCCCAGTTCTTTCTCTTCTGATCATTCTAAAAATGATAATGCTTAACAATTAACTAAAAACACTTCTCAATTCATTGCTTGCATTCCATTTATCAGTGAAATGTAATACCATAGAGTGTATCTACAAACACGGCTTATGACTCCTGGTTCCTGAGGAAATCCCACAGAGACACAGGTTTGAAACCGTACTTATGACATTATGACAACATTATGAGTTGACATGTCAAATGCAGTTCAGCACTTACATGGGAAAAATCAAAAGGTCAGGAATTTCCTTCCAGACTTCTGATTACAAAAAAAAAAAAAACCCACACACCAAAAAAACAACACAGTAACAATGTAGAGAAGGAAGGAACAGAGAAAAACCTTTAAAATTATAGTTAGGTTTTATACTAATTTCCAAAGTTTTCCTGAAGAAAGAAAACATGAACTAAATCATAGTAAGTATAATTATATTCAATTTGACTACTTTAATAAATTATATTTATTTTAATTATTAGGGAAATGTGAAAAAAATGCAGTTTAAGAAGTTTAGTAAGGTAGTGGCAGCAACAAGACAATGAGAACAGTCAACATCATCTTTATGATATCGGCTAGGGACATTATTTCACACAAAAATATCAAGGAAAATCTAATAATGGCACTTCAATAATGTCATCAGCACTGACAAAGCAAGACGTTTCAACAAAGAAGATTTCTTTGCTTGCCTATTTTCAAAGAATACCTGGATATTACAATACCTCCAATCCCACTGGGAATGAATCCCTCACGTTGTTAAAGTTCCTCTCTTTCCGAGGTGCCAACCTCCAGATTATTAGGAAACAAAATAAAGTTGTATCTCTCCTCGTTAAAAATTCTGTGTCACTGCCTTAATGAAGGGGTTGTTTATCCTGTTCCTCTCTCCAGATTTCAATTTCAACACCCATACTGCATGAGGAAATCTTGTAAATGGAGGTGTGACAGCAGCATGGACAAGTTCAACCTACCTAAGTGGGTGACAACAATGAGGGAGATGCAGGTTTAAGCACAGGCTAGCAATACAAATAAGCACCCAAAAATCCTAGTCAGCTCAAAACACCCTGTCCTGGTTTCGGCTGGGATAGAGTTAATTTTCTTCCTAGTAGTTGGTATAGTGCTGTGTTTTGGATTTAGGATGAGAAGAATGTTGATAACACACTGATGTTTTAGTTGTTGCTAAGTAGTGCTTATGCTAGTCAAGGACTTTTCAGCTTCCCATGCTCTGCCAGGTGCACAAGAAGCTTGGAGGGAGCACGGCCAGGACAGCTGACCCAAACTGGCCAATGGGCTATTCCATACCATATGACATCATGCTCAGCATATAAGGCTGGGCAAAGAAGAAGGAAGGGGAGGACGTTTGACGTGATGGCATTTGTCTTCCCAAGTAACCGTTACACGTGATGGAGCCCTGCTTTCCTGGAGATGGCTGAACACCTGTCTGCCGATGGGAAGTAGTGAATCAATTCCTTGGTTTGCTTTGCTCACGTGCGCAGCTTTTGCTCTCCCTATTAAACCGTCTTTATCTCAGCCCACGAGTTTTCTTACTTTTACCCTTCTGATTCTCTCCCCCATCCCACCGGGGGGGAGTGAGCGAGCAGCTGTGTGGGGCTCAGTTGCAGGCTGGGGTTAAATCACAACACACCCTCAGGAAAAGCTCTATTTCCTCTAACATAGAGGAAAACCTCTACTAACATATTTTCACCAACACCATTGGATTCAATCACTTGACTAAACAAAGTGTAAGTATATTTTATGGTACAACGGCACTCTTAGTTACTTGGTAGGCACCCTATGAAGGGATGGGTCTGTGCATCTCTTTTCTGAATAAATTTGTCCTTCGCACATATATATTACCCATATATCAATAATTAAAAATAATGAAATTGTCCTTGAATGTCTTAACTCTTCAGCAGTTTTAGTCTGTTCAAGTCTTGGTAAATAGGCTTGCCATGATCCTTCAGAGTAAACACTACTGAACAAATCTCACAACATGGGCAGATCTTTTTAACTGGCATCAAAACACTTCTTTTCCTTTTGATATAGCCTACAGAAAATCCTGCCTAGAATAGGGGGCACTCAGTAAACATTTTCTGCTACTGCATTATAATTGTTCACATAGCAACACACTAACACTCTTGGGAGAATTCTGTTTCTTTTTGTCTAAAGAGCTTTCACAGACTTTAACATTAGGTAGATTCTTTTATTTCTTTTCTGTATTTGTAGAGAAATAAATAAAACAGTATTCAAGATGCACCATATGCCTCTAACCTATCTGCTCTTACCCCTTGAATACATGAGAAAGTTTTAGAAAGTTCCCTTTGATATTTTTGTTCCCATTCTCTAAGACCACTTCCTTTTTAAAGTTATTTATGTTTTTCCCCTTTGAAATTACGGAATTGCTAACAAAGCAAGCTCTTGACTTGAACACAGTTTAGGCTTAGTAGATCTTAAAGGCTTTTGAGCCCAATGTGAACATTTGAAATTCTGTTTTCTGGGGGTATCTTTCATTCTGCCACCTACCAATGGTATTCTGGTTTGCCTTGATCCTCTGGTGAGACAGGACCACTCTGTCTGCAGTGTTACAGAAACTGGCCTCACTCTTGCAAGTCGAGCAAGAAGGCTGACTTGAGAAACCTCCCCTGAGCACACTGTAACTTTTATAGAATTGCCACAAAGTTCAAAAGATCTTTTTCTAAAACATATAATAATGCTTGAAGTTTTGAAGGATGGGTCAACATACGCCAGGAAATCTTCTGCAAAAAGACTTAACAAACAAGTGGTGAATTTTGATGTACCAAGAATGGCAAACTGAGATTTGAATTTCAACTATACTTTCATGCTTAAAACCCTGATTAGTAGTTGGGTAATTTTACATGATTATTCATTCTTATTAAAACTTATTTAACCAAACTATATTAGAAAAAAAAAATCTCTTTCTTCAAGGTGAAACCTTGCCACTGGACAATTATGACCACTCCCAACACAGAGTCTTGACTGATCCAGGAAATCAGGGAATACAAATAAAAGAGACAAGACTTGTGATTTTTGACATTTCAAAGTCCAAAAAATACATTTTTGTTTTGTAAGGCTTTGAAAATAAAAAGTAGCTTTGGAAAGGATTTCTTGCTTTTTGTTTCCGGTGTTTGGGTTTTTTTTTTAATTCCCCCAAGAGCTTAGGAAGACAGACTGTTTTCTGAAATAGCCTGAAATTATAATTGCTACTAGGGATAGCCAAGGAAACAGGAAAGAAAATCAATCAGAAATCAATTTTGCACACACTGCAGACCACTAAAGCTTGCTAATAACATCAGGAAAGGCAGAACGTCACGAATTAGCTATATTACTGACTAGTAACAAGGGAAGAGCATGGGCTTCATGTATCTGTTATTAAACTGTGCACACTGCTAACGATACAAAACAACTTACAACACAAGATCAAGCATAATCGTGTGCTAATTTGTATCCGTATATTATCTTCAGATGATCTGGGATTCATTTGCTTATCAAACAGAAGAATTAACAAAGTCTCAAAACCACTGGCTGCCTTCTTGGCCTGCCCTGCCCTGCCCTGCCCATTGAAGAGCAACGAAGCTGGTGAAGGGTCTGGAGCAGGGTCTGGAGCACAAGTCCTATGAGGAGCAGCTGAGGGAACTGGGGTTGGTTAGCCTGGAGAAAAGGAGGCTGAAGGGAGACCTTATCGCTCTCTACAGCTACCTGAAAGGAGGTTGTAGTGAGGTGGACGTCGGTCTCTTTTCCCAAGTAAGAAAAGATAGGACAAAAGGAAAGAGCCTCAAGATGTGCCAGGGGAGGTTTAGAATGGATATTAGGAAAATCTTCTTCACCAAAAGGGTTCTCAAGCACTGGAACAAGCTGCCCAGGGAAGTGGTTGAGTCACCATCCCTGGAGGTATTTAAAAGACGTGTAGCTGTGGCGCTTAGGGATATGGTTTAGTAGTGGACTTGGGAGTGTTAGGTTAACGGTTGGACTCGATGATGTTAAGGGTCTTTTCCAAACGAAGTGATTCTATAATACTTCAGAAGTCTCCATGAGACTTCACTGCTGTGGCCGATGAATGCCATCAGTGCTATTTTAAGAATGTTAAAATGGAGTATTTACCATGCTTCTTTTTGCATTTAATGTCATTGCTTTATGAAAAGGTAATTGCAGCATGAATATGAAGGGCTGGAAAGTTTACCAAGTATCTAGTTTTTAATGTGGAATCCTATCTAAGATAAGGACTAGTGTAATTTTTTTCAATCTTGAAATTTACTTTCTCCTCTTGAGTATTCAGTGAACTTTAAAGTTCAGCTCAGCAATTACCCCACTGACCGGTGCGCCTTCACTGCCACACTGACAAGCTTCTGCTACAGCCCCCACGAAACAGATCCTCTACACAGCCAAAGGTTGAGAAATCTGAATTTTTCCTTTCTACAAGGACCTTTTGGAAGATTTTTTATATAAAACGTACATGTACGCAGGAATATGCACATGCAATCATGTACGATTTTAACCTATTGTAAGTTATTTCATATTATTAATAATGGCTTATGAAGGCACATATAGCCCACCCTCTCATCTCGCTTCCATAGTCCTTAACAGTGTAGGTAATACATTAAACTCTGGATCCCTTTATGTCACTGGCAAGGCTTCAATGGACTTCACTGTGTGCAGAACTGAAACCCATATAGATTTTCATGCTATTTAATTTTGACTGTTTTACTGGAAGTTGCATTCATCACTGTAAACCAGTTCATGGGAAAGCTGGAAGAAATAACTCTTGACATACGTTTCTTGAAATGCACTTAGTGCACTTCTGGTAACGTGTTTCAAAAATTAAATATGCTACCCAATTTGCCAAGTAAACACAAAGAGAAATTATGCTGCATTAATCTCAATAGTTTTTTAACCAACAGAGAGTAACACAAGGGCGACCAAAGGGAAAGTAACAGAAGAGGATGATGACTGCATTGAAATCAACCTATCCCTCACCTAAAGCAATCGGAGGGATTGCTCCACACTCCTGTTGAGTCTACTCATGAAAATCTCAATAACCAAATCACCTTTTTTCTGTAAAAATATTAATGGTGAAATTATCACAATATTTCATTTGCTTCCTTCCACTCCTGTACGCTAGGTAAGACCCTGTACACTTACTGCCTCTTGTACTCCCATGCTTTTATTCTCAGAGGTTTCTATTCAGACACTAATTGCAATGACAGATCCCAGTTTATTACAGACTGCAGCAATCATCTCATCATCAGCTGAACCACTGATGTCATTATTTGTCTATTCCTTTTATGTATCTAAATGTAAATGTGATTTCTATCTCTGTTCAAAGCTTCGAAAGGGACACTTAATCACAGAGCTATAAATGGCATAGGAGGATCCTTGCCTGTGGTTTCTCCCTGGCATTTTTAATGTACATTTCCTTTTACAGCCACAGCTGCTTCAGTTTTCCTGAGATTCTGCTGGAGATCCTCCTATAGAGAGGGCAAGTTCTGCTCTAAACCACAATGTTAAAAATGGACTGCTGACTAACGTGCGATGTTCTTCTTGTAAATTACAGCTACAGCTTCCTTCTATCTAGATAATCTTGATATACAGTAATAATGCAGCCTTAAGGCTGGGGAAAACGGAAGGTCTACAGAATCTGCAGCAAAACCACATTTTCTTTACTCTCTTCTGCTTCCTCTCCTCTGTTCCACCTTTGCTGTATTTTGAGAGGCTGCTTTTAAAAGACAACTGCAGTGACAAAAAAAAAAGAAAAACAACTGAGAAAAAAAAAAGATAGTGAAAAGAAAGGAGGAGGAAGAAAGGAAAGAGAAAAATGCTTTAAATGAATTCCTGTATCAAAAAAAATATATGCCGTTCACAGCTTTCCAGGATGCAATAAGTTTAAATTAGAACTGGGAGCTCATAAAGGTTTCAACCTACATTTTTTATACCAGCAATAGGGTAAGGTCTATCTAACTCAATGTCCATGCAATTAATTTTAATAGAAATAGTCTGGGAAGTGCTCCCAGATGACAGGCACCAGCAATAAGCAAATTGTAAGTTGTTCAGCTCTGGATGCTTACCTGCCCTTTGCAAAATACAGCTCTCTTCCTAACTCTGGTTAGTAGAATGATGCTCAAGGTCCTGCCTCACACCAATCTACTTTATGCTGGAAAACCCCATGAGATCTGTGATACATATTTAAAGCAATTTAAAGGAAATACTGCTACAAAGTGAGTAAGGAACTTATAAAGACACCATGCTCTGTTCTAGCCAGTACTTACAGAGCGGATGAGTAAGAGCAGAAGACAATGCCACCAGTCATTAGAGAGGACACCCTTAAGCAGGACCTGCAACAGGGGACTCCACCTTCTCCAGCCATGTCAAATTCATACTTTTGGTTTAGATTATCCTAATTCTTTCAGTTCCTAGGAAGCAGAAAATGAAAAATTGATTGGATTGCACTAATATCTCCAATTTCTATGGTATTTGGGCAACACAGACATCAGCGGATTCCGCCTCCCAGATTCCTGCCAGCTGTGCAAGCACTATTGCTCCAGGGTCCCAGAGGTGAACTGAGGTACAGGCAGAACAAATACCTTTCTCAAAGCTGCAGAGGAAGTCAGAGGTATAGACGGGCACTAAATCTTTGTCACGTCTTAGAGTAATACCTAAGCACTCCAGAGTGACCTTATATAGTGATTTCACTGGGATTACTGGAATAGCACTGGAATGCTATCCAAAGGTGCAATTTACCTGGGACAAAGCTTAGGAAGCATAAATCTAAAGCAGCTCTGTTTACATTTAAGCAGAGGATGTCTGGAGCCTTTTATTGATTCTTTGTACTGGAGACATTTCACCTTCTGATGAGTGAGCTGTTTCTAACTACAGGTTTCTGAAATTGCCCCCGTAATATGAAATTAATTAAAGTAACCCAGTGAATAGAGAAAATGTACTGTTAAAATAGATCTATTGGATCTACAGATCTACTGTAATGGTATTGAGAGAAGAATTTGTCATTAGCCATTTATGGCTAGTTATTTCAAATGCACATTTCCATATCATTAGTTTTCAGGGCTACCAGTAAAATAGATCACAAAATATATGATAAATTGATCTGCATTCATTCCACTTCACATTAACACTAAATTTAAAGAATTGTGTTGGACACGCCAGACAAGAAAGCCTAGTTGCAACTATTTCGATTTCAGACAGTCCAAGTCATCAGACTTTGCAACTCAGTATAATGTTAAGTAGCCCAAACACTATTCCAGTTGGTATTGTTTCTCAATTCGATCATCTTTCCTGACACTGAAATAACCTGTGAATAGTTTAATCAGCTGCAGTAGGCTCATTTAAGCACTATGGAAATGCAGCACGAATGGAAGTGGCATTCCATCCTTGGAAATGAATGGAATGAAGGGGAAAAAAAAGTTCATTCCCAGACTATAAATATTGATATGTCAAATGTCAGTATCTGGAGAACTGAAACAAACCAAATACTGCCAAGGCATGAAGTAGCATCTGGCCAAAATAGATGGCTTCAGAAATTATGCGTTTAAGTAGAAATAATTTTCAAGAAACTATAACTTCTGATTATAAAACTGGAAACCAATAATTATGGCTATGCCTACATTGCTACAGGCACCCAGGAGACCTCTCGCTAAGTGGCATTGGTGGCTTACACCCTCGCTCCTCCGGGCTAGTCCCTTCTGATCATCCCCACGGTTGGACAAGGCTACGATGGGCCCCACCACGTGTCTTTAAGAAGTAACTGCTTGTGGGTTTATCTAGTTCAAAGTGCCTGCAATCATGCGAGGGCTGTGTCACAGCCTCTCAGGCTGATTTTAATAGCACAACACTGTGAAAGTGCGTGGCATACCCTGGGTGTGTTGTCAGAGTAGGTAGATGTATGCGATGCTGTGAGACACGACGAGGTAACGCTGGAAGACTGCTCAGGGGTAACAGGAGCATGCAGTCCTGTCCGTATCACTGCGAGGTGGGTCTTGGGGTGAATCGATCCCCCAAACTGCACCCAAGCTTTGTCTCAGAGAGAACTGGATGACCGGCTTCAAGAAAAACCCAGGGAGCGAACTGACTTGCAAACAAGGAACTGGGGCTTGAGAGTGGGCTGCGGAGATAAGTTACTTGGCTTTTTTCATGTGCCCTATATTCATTCTGACAGAGTTAAAACAGAACTAAGCTGTAAAAACATTAAGCATCAAGTATAATCATTCTAAAACTATTTAAAGGAGCTAGAACATCCACAGCTATATATTTCTTGGGTCTTGCACTTGAAGTGAAATTATGTGAAGAATTTATTTTGGCATCAAAGTCGGAGCTCCAGAATAAAAGCTTAAAACCTAAAGATTTGTGAAATAGATCCCAATCCTCATTTCATTTTATTATTGTACTACACAGTACACCACCAATATCCAATGAATATCACATCAATATCTGTGGACAAGTGTTACACAGCTGCAGAACACCATTACGAACGCTTTTCACCAGTAACTTCAGAACATCGGTAACTTGAGAAAGTAAAAATGCTTCCATTCCTAAGCTTCCACAGTGTTTATTACCAAGATTTAACTTCGAATAGTTTTAAGTCTGTCCAGGAGAACAAAGCCTCCAGCTAGTTTTCGCTCCAGCCACTTTTCTTATGATGCCACAGACAGACCGCTACACTGGAACTCATAAGCTCAGACAGGAACATTTTCTGGCTATTATTTGGTCACTCTTTAACCATCCATCTCTGTCTGGGGAAAAACGCTTGGGAATTATTAAGTATCGTGATAATAATTATCAAAGAGAAAAATAGTGAAAATTTACAAGTGTCTGAGGAATGTCAGCGCTATCATATAAGCTGCTTTGGAAGAGAACTCCCACTCCAGAGTGGTATTAAGGAAAGCAGATGAAGACTCACAGCTATAAATAGATCAAAGATAAGGTTTATCTTAGTCTCTACAAACTGTCTTTCTTATCAAATACTTTGCTACAAAATATGTTTTCAATGGTATATGGTCAAACTAAAAGAAAATATTTCTTCTTGAAAGCATGGACTCTGAAGTAATCTAGAGGGGCTCTGTTTGGTTAGACCTTATTTTGTTCATTTAACTCTACGACATACTTTTCCTTAATACACAATGCAATCAGCAATACGATCTCATGCTTGTTGAAGGTGGTGGAGCTGTCGCTCCCAAGCAGCTTCGCAGTATACAGTGAAAAGGCTTATTTTTGAAAAGAGAAACGTGGCTGCCTCCACATACACACCTGAAGAAACATGCAAAAGTGCATGTTTGTGCAGTGAATACTTTAAATGTGAGCTGACTGAGTATAAAACAAACTTCTGAAATTCCCCGTGCCGCTTCCCAAAGCCCCACTTCATCTCCGTACAGGCTGTGACTTTTCAGAATATTTTTAGTGCACGAGGCAGCTTTTCAAAGGCCTCTGAACTCTTGTAACTCACCTTACAAGCATAAATCAAACCATGTTGGCCAACTCTTTCCATAGCAGAACTGCACCTTTAAATACCACTAATGCCAGATGGTCTCAGCATATAAAGCAGCATGAGACAACATATTAATGCTACTCAAACAAGCAACTTGTGCTAGCAGCAGACCAATGAGATCAGTCTCAGGCTGCTAAGCCTCTCTGTCTCCATGGCAACATCTATTTCAGACAATTCTTCAATTTTCAAGTCAGATGAGCTTGCTGGCTCTTAAACTTCTCGATTCAGGGGGTCTTCCGTTGCCAGGTACTTTTTCACTTTGTACTGGCTACCGATATAATACAGATTTTATTTTTATCAGCTGCTCCATGGAGTATCAAGGAACAGATGCTCCTCTGTTTCTGTTTATTTATAGACTTTTCCACTAAAGATTTGTACTATAAGGTTTCCTCTGAAGATTTGTACTATTTATTTCCACCATGGATTTGTTCCCCTAACTGTAACACATGGAAACCTTGAAACCTGGAAATACAGGTATCTCTGTTGTGACTCTACCTACCAGCACTGGAAGAAAAGGGAGAATTGGAACCTTCTTCATACTCCTCTGCTATCAAGGCAGATTTTTAAACAAACAAAAAAATTGTATATCTGCAGCAGGTAAACAGGGAGAGAAACTCTTGACTCCTCCTCACCTATGCGCATTAGCATAGCTAAGTCAGCACAAATATTGGGGCTATTTGCTACTAGGAAAAATCTGTCAGGAAGTGGGTAGGAACCGCATCTTAAAGGTAGATCAAATGCTGAACCACATGCCATCTATCAAGTACATAAATAGACTGGGTACATGGCATAGCCACACGCTGACTGGCAGCATGGAAGATGAGAACCTAGGCACGTAGATGAGAACCTGAGGCACAGGGAGAGGATGTTCTTATCCAAAAAGACGAGAAATACACAGCAGAACCAGGAAAGAAGTCAGACGTCCTTTATCAAAAAAACACTTTTCCTCTCTGTGAAACAACTTCCTACAATGATAATGTTTAAAGTTTAGACACGTGACAGCCCACTTCCCGACCCCACAGCTTTTTTCTTCTCTCCATCCCACTACATACTGATGTCACCAAAAAGAAAGAAGAAATTTCATTCAGAAAGGCATAAACTGATCACTCATTCCTTAACTGCAGGCTATTACAGAACCGAAGTCACATTTAGCCCTCTTTTTTAAGGGCACACATGCAGGTTGGGTTGCGCATTAGGATTTATAAGCCTCCTGCTTATGACAAAAATTCAGATGTACAGCTCCCGGTGACTTCAGTTTGATCTGTGGATGCTCAGCAGCTGGGCAGAAGGAGAAATTAAACCTTGTCTCGTTTATATCAGTTGAAAATCTCACATGGAGAGTCAGCTTACCATAGCCATAAAGTTCCCTTTGAAGTAACGACCTTTTACATGTGTAAAAAGTGTGTATTTAGGTTGTAAACTCACCCCAATTTTGCTTATAGTGCTAAAAGTGTGCTTTTTGTGCAATAAGCCAAAATGCAGAGCCAGCCAAAACTACAAAACCTTCAGTTTAGCATAGGAAAAAAAGGTTTATCTTGCATGATAAACATGCAAGGAGTACACCGTTCCTAACAGTGAAGGACAGTAATGTGTAACCGAAAGACAATCACACCCTGGGCTCCCTTTACTTTGAGGGACACAAAAGTAAATGGACATTCAAATGACGTGTCTTGCAGCTAGAGACCTCACGCCTTCTCGATACCAAAAAAAATCTACTGGATCATTAGATTGGTATACCAGCAAGGATGCCTTTGCCAAGAAAACAGCTCATTAAACCTTGGCCAGTTGGATGTTCCACCTGATCAAACAATTCTTTCCACTTGGCTTTAAGGCAGATCCACACCTAAGTATTCAAAATGGCATACAATGGCTGTTCTCGCTGTAGGCAGGCTCTGCAGCCAGAGCAGTATCTTTCTTTGGTTGTAAATCAGGCAGCTGACGCTCCATGTCTCCATACAAAGAATGACTATCTCAGCTTGCTCCATGGGACTTAATTTGTGAGTAAACAAGGATGTCAGGTTTTGCTCATAATTCAGTATGAACAACTACCAGGAAGCCGCTACTAGCTTATACAGTTATAAATGTCTCACTTTGGAAAAAGAATTAATTAAAAACAAATGTTTACTGCCTTCGAACTGCCAACCATGGGTTTATGATTCAAGATTCTCTCTCACCTGGCCACTGTAGCTCCACAGACACGTTTCTAACGTTTGCCTTCGTACTGAACCAAACCCCTCTGACAATTACCCTGTCACCTGCTGCTGTCATGGGAAGACGTGTCCGGTGCTGATTCAGCTAGCACAAAATTACTGCGCTGCAAGAAACCTCCACTCCAAAGGGAAGGGCACTATGGACCAAGACCGCACTTTTAGTCTAGTGTCCTCATCTCCTACAGTGCACCTGAAAGGAGTAAGCGAGGTGACAGCTTCAGGGCCACAGCTATCACGTCACGGTACATACCATCATTTCTTCATAATATGGCAGAACTCTGATTCCAAAACCCCAAATCCAGCAAGTCAAGAGGCCTTCTCCAGCACTGTTGTTCTGCAGAGCTCCTACCCCACTCCCCATACAGCACCAGCTTTCACCCTTAAACCTGAGATAACACGTGCAGATCTTCGGCAGCCAGGAGAGCTCAGATTCATGTCACACTGCAAATCAAACCTCCCTACTCTGCTACTATTTTACCGATACGGATTTACCCACCCCCCCCCCCCTCCTCCCCCCCCCCCGCCCCAACCTTTTAACTACAAAGACCCTTGGTGTCTTCATTTAGCCTCAGCATACAAGAACGTAAGCTTTCAACATAACATTCTGATCCCACTGAATTCACTGAACCCTGGCTTTTGATTTGCAACTTACTCCAAAATGAAGTATATGAAGTATACACCCTTTACTCCACTGCTCCTGATTCTACCCATTATTTTAATTAACTGACCCAGAAGCGTTAAAGTACACACTGCAGTTTTCACTTTTCCTTGATTCCACAACATTTTAAGAGAATTCAGCTACAAACCTTCTTTCCAGTTTAATTCCCAACTCAATGGGAAGAAAATAAGCGTGAGTCTGTGGCAATACATGCATGAGACTTTTGTTTAAAAAGAAAATGTAGACCAAAAAAAGACGTGACATACGATTTTTTTTTTTAGGAGGAAAATGAATTAAATCGGTATGAAGACTTAACAATATAAATTAATCTGCTGAGAAAAGATCAGATAGGGTTCATAAATAGTATGTTTCACAAAGCAAGCATATCAAGCACAACAAGGTACTTTAGATGATGACACACGAAGGCTGGGATTCAGGTCTTAACTATAAGCTCTTGCACATGTTCCCAAGTTAGAAGCCTGCCCAGTGTCGGCTCCTCTTAGAGTCAGCAGAGAAAACAGATGTTTTCAGAGGGCACTGCAGCCCAGCCAAGAGGTCTACCTGCTAATCAGCAAAGAGAGATTATAGCATGTAGGCTTCTAAATCACGTACCACATTTGAAAACAAAAATTAGGTGGAATGAACACAGAATTAATTCTAAGTTAGTTTTAATACTAAATTATTGGCTGAGCCTAGTAGCAACTCCATTGTTACAACCAAAAATTTGTGTTTATTATGAAATAGAAAGACCTGTCTTGCAATTTTCACCCTCTGTGTAATTTAAAGGCTTGAGATATTGATAACTAAATTATAGAAAAATAAACAGTTTCTCCTGAATAAAGTAAATTAAGAATTAATATAATAGCAAGGTCATTTTTTGATAAATCACATTATTACAATTTACTGCCTTTAACAAAATGTCTCACGAAATCTTAGGAAATGACTGTGCTTTATATACTTCTCATTAATTCCCTGGAGTTCACGTTAATGTCACCATAATAAAACATCCCTTTAATCCCAACCCACAACAAAACAGGCTCACCTCCTGTTTTCATTGGAAACTGTTAAGGCATTCCGCAGACGTGGGAGGCGATGACAACTCTTCTCTTTAAAAGAAATTAAAGTAATCAACTCTTTCAAAAGGAGTGGGATTGTCAAAACCAGCCTGAGTCAGACCGACAAACTCTGAATGCTCTGCATACTCAGACTAATTTTAAGCCTGAAAAATAAAACAACTGCCTTCTACAGAGTCATGTTTATTCTTAACGATTACAGCCCTTTTCTACCACAGCTTGGTTGCCCTTTGTGTTATTCCAGCAAATAAAATAGAAACTTCTGAGATGCAGTAGCTGGGATCTATAGTGTTTTCACAGGTAGCACACAGCCTCTCTTAACCCTTTTTTAAATGATCTAACAAAAAGGGAAGTCTTTAAATACCTCAGCCAGTGAAGCAATTTGGAGTAAGGGTATTATATCTCTAGGAAACACTGCAGACACGCCTGGCACAGCTGCCTAACCACACTTACGGTGAATTTCCATTGACTTCAATGGGAACGTGAGTGGCATTAACAACCAGCTGCAAATGTGATCTATAAATGTGCCTCCATCTCCTTGACTTTCACCGGTTCTGTGAGCACATTTTTAGCTGAACATTAAAACTGAGATAGGAAGGTAGGATGAATTCAGAAAAATTGTTTATTTAAGAAAGAAAATATTAAGGAAGAAAAACCTATTTTCAAAAAACTGAGTGTTACCAAGTACATCCTAAAAAAATACGAAGTTATTCAAGGCTCTTAAAGACAAAACAGATGCTTTTAAGAAACTCGCTCAGCACGTACAGCCAGCCATCTTATTGCCGGCAAATCCCACAGCCCTCTCGAGACCTCTGCAACCTGCAGAATCTGCGAAGGGCACGGGACATCCCACTCTGAACGCAGGCAGCATTAAAGTTGTGCTGCCAGGGACCACCCCAGGCCAAACCCTGGCTGGGAGACTCCGGCGGGGACTACCCTAAGTGGCACCACAGCCCGTAAGGGATTTCGCTGGAAGGTTAATTACAGCCTCTCAGTCTTCTGCAGAACGAGCAAGGTACAACCAGCCCCAGACTGGCACTCCCAGAAGGCGAGTCGGCAGTGTGTCCCCGGCGGTGTTTGATGGGAAAGCCAGAACATCCTCACAAGCTCTGAAAGAAAAATCTGTTCCCTGATGCACAAAGGGAAGAAAAATCCAAATGCAGGCGGCTACGTGAATAACAGGTTCCACCATGTTTTATTCTGCATTTTGTGTCATACATCCCTGCAGAGACACCAGCAGCTGCCCCGCTCACGCTCTCGGTTTGGTGCTGCGGGTGCTCGTTGCTGCCCGAAGGCACGCCTATCTTCAAGAAGGATTGCAAACGCAAGCCGTGAGAGGAGGGGAGCAGCTGAACCACAGCTGACAGAAAAGCGTGATGGCATAACGTGGTCGGCACAGCATCCCCTGTTCTCCTGATACAAAACGTTTTGCTTATATCCACCCCTTTACAGCCCCTACCTTTACGCAGTGCAGCTGGATGGATGTGAACTCAGCGCACCCGCGTTCACCAGCGACCAGCCCCGCATCCTTCAACACCTCCCTCCAGAAAGGGAGTACCAAACAAGGGGCCATTGATAAAAACTGGCATTTGCGTAAACCTCGAGCATGCAAAAATTAGCTCTGCTTTCTAATATCGAGATTTAGTAACAAGCTCTTGCCGTATACAATTTGTATTAATGCTCTGCAAAATCGGGAAATATTAATAGGGCCCATCAAAAAGCTCACAAGATTTTTACTTGCAAATTCCAAGCGTAAGGAAAAGAAGCTTTACAATATCAAGTGCAACTAATTGTAAGTGATAAAATTAGAACGGCCGCATCTGATGACATCACCGTAACCAAGAGACGAGCTGCGTGCTTTCTAACATCACCACTGCTGAAACGCCCTGCGCGCGCCCGACTGCAGCGGGGCAGCCCGTAGAGCCCACAGGTGACACCGAGGGCTCTCCCCCCACCCGGGCGGCCGCGCTCAGGCGGCACGGCAGGTTCCTGCCCACGCTGGGCTGAAATCACGGCAGCCTCCTACACGTTTGTTCCTTCTTGCTGCTGCTCTTTCTCTTTTTCAAAGAGCAGCACTTGCTCGCGGTTCTCTGCAATGGCTGCAGAGTCATTTAAATTACAACCATTTTAAAAATATTAAAAAACGGGGTTTGTGCAACAGTGAAATACAAACATTACGAGCAACGATTTTTTTCCCTGTGCATTTGTCGGTTTTACTTACCACAATTTCTTATCACAGAAAGCATTGGCTCAGATGGCTGGTGCCACAGCTGAACGAGGGAGCGCTTCGACGACAGAAAAAACCATCGGTACGGTTCCTGTGTTAGCGGACAGGTCTTGGATTTCCCCATTCATCAATATATAGCAGAGGCGTGATTTTCACTTCTCTTTTAGTCACCCTCTAATTATGTTTTTGCAGGATGAAATGGCTCCAGCGCTGCAGGGCTGGAGGGTGAGAGGCTGCGAGCCTCGCGTTGGGCGACTTTGGGGGGGCCAGCACAGGAGCTGCAATTTGGGAAGTCAAGCAGCTTATTTAGGCTCAGTGCCAGCACTGACCCACCCAGCCTGTTTCCCCACCGTGCCAAGCGGGGTCTTTGATAAAGTGACGGGTCTGAGGATTAATGTAGCTGAGCTGCACCTCGTAAAATCGACTGAAGTCGCACCCACGGGGTCCCACAAATGCTCCCGCTCACAACTGCGCTGCTCGCCTCAGCGCGGCGTGCTCCGGCCTCGCCGGCTCGCAACGTCCTCTTGTTGTTCGAAAGTGAGAAGTCCAAAGTCTGTCATTTTCTAGAAAATCAGATGTCTCGCTCAACTACAAATAAACCTTTTCCTTCTATTTGAAGCATTTTTAAAGATGCTTGTGGGAAGAAGGATGAACAATAAGATCATTAACATTGAAGAAAACGTCTAAATCAAATGCTGCTTTGAAAAAACATGAAACATTTTGTTTCCAAAATGCCATTATTCTGATATTTTCAGGATTTCTGTTTCCTTTTCTCTAGCATGAACAATTTGATGAAAATGTCACAAATTTGCAGATCATTTTGTTGTAACAAAATCTGTATTTTCATCCATCCCCTGTCCCCTACATTTGATGCCAAAGTAATTTTCAGAGCCTGTATCTGTAACACACGTAACAGTCAATAAGCCTTACTTTGAGGGTTTCTTCACAAAACTAAATGCTGAGAAATAACCTCTATAAAAACCCTAGTAATTTATAAAAAGAAAGCAGGAGTTGAGAGAAATTTTTATCTGCAATTTTTTCATGTACAGAAAAAAAAAACCCTACGAATCTTGCAAGTGTCAAAATGTTTCATTTTCACATTCAAAGTGAAGCGGTAATGGAGGAGACTGGTCTTGCACCACCGAAATCAATGGTACAAATGAGCCAGAGTGGCAGCATGCCTAAACGAGTGGCTGAACATTAACGGTGGAGGAACTGCTTTTGGCATTAATCAATTCTAAATATATTTCATTGCTACTAAAGAATACAAACTTAGGCCCCAAATGAGCTTAGTTATGGTAATAAAAAAAAGCCTCAAGAGATCAGCATCCATTGGCTGTTTGTTCAACAGAACATCAGACATCCAAAGCAAGAGCCTATTTCCTCTCTCAGGAGTAGTCAGTATTCTCCTGCACCTGAATTAAGGCAAAATATTGTTTAGTTTGTCCCAGAAATAATCTGTGCTTTACTGTCAACAACTGTCCTGTTTCTCCCTGGTGCATCATCAACTTCCCACAAGCTCTTTCTCCTCGCTTTCTCTCACCTCGCTGTCTGCCATCTTCTGTCAATTTTGCCAATTTTTGGCAAGCACAGGGCCAAATTTGTATTTTCTCACATAATCAAAGCTACTCCAAAACGTTTTGATCGCTTCCAGTCACGGTTCACACAACACCTTCTACTAAGCACTGATGTAGACTCATTCAAGCCTTCCTCTGCCTTAACTGTCTAGTCCCCATCAATTCAAAGCTTATCTGCGTGGAACAGCTGCCTCTGTATAAGCCTGTTTGTTAAAGTTCAAATATCTTCAGCTCCAGGTTTTGCTTCTCCTCATTCGAGGGCTTCTTTTTGCAGGCTCTAATCCCCCATACGGGTGCAGTACCAGCCTATAGAAACTGCTGCCACAAAAAAAAAATTGCAAAGTATTAGAACAAACTCTGGCACGAACCAGAAGGGAAGCACAGGTAGGGTGGTGTTCAAGTTTGCAGAGAAGGCAGTGCATTCTCCGAGTTATTTAACGTAGGATCAGAAACTTTAGGCAGTCTCACGCTTCTGGCATTTAGCAGGTCCCTGGGAAGAGCTCAGTGGAGGCCGTGCTCACCTTCCCAGTGACTAATCCGGGTTTCCACGATTTGCCAAGACACTTTGCATGCTTATGCAAGAAACCAGACTGGCTCATATAGAGTCATTCTGGTTTCCAATGCAGTATCAGGACTTTAAAAAAAAATCCACATAATGTGTATTTACCCCAGCAAAAGGTGAGGCCTTAACGATTCGTTCCAGTTGCTTCGTTCACTAAGGATTTGTTCCAGTTGCTTTGGCAGTCTAAAGCACGTTTCTAAAATTTTCCTATTTTTCTCATGCATTTTTTTCAAATATTGCACATATATTACAATTTATTTTCAGAAATAGCTGATATAAATCAAAGTTGACTTCTATGCTTACATGCAATCAAATGCATTCACACAACACCGCACAGCCGTGCAATATGCATGTTTATGCAATGTATGCATGTATGTGCAGTATTTGATTTACTCAGTACAAAGCTGCTTTACTCAGTACAAAGAGTCGTTATTGATGCTTTGCTGATGCCTTCCTGATTTATTTTGTCATCAGCTTGCTCACTAAGTGAACAGAAACGTTTTTGTTTGTTTTCACAGCGGCTCACTAGATAATTCAGGTATCATCCCTGCATACTCACCCGGCTTCTAGAAGCATGAGCTCTCTATGGAATGTAAACCTATGAGCCACAGCATGTATTTTGTTTATACTTATACCTATTTTAAAATAAACCCCGTGACACTCAGGATATCTTGTAGGAACAGGTTTTGTTCAGGAATAACAATTTCTTAGCCCGTTGTGAAAAAAGAAAAAATAACTGTGTCTATGTGTGTGTCTGTGAAACACTCTATCATTTTTTAACATTAGATGATGATAAATCAGGTCCCGATCCTGCAAGCTTTAACCACACAAAATATCCTTACTGCTGTTGCTGCCCGGGGAGTCAAACGTGGATGCCCAGAGTGAGCGAGGATCCCCCCTCAGGTAAGAGCTGCCTCCTATTTCCTGCCAAGGCTGGTACAAGGCTCCACTTCTTTTACTGCACAGCTTAAAAAAGCTCACATAGGAAAATAAACAGTGCTACCTTTTACTACGTAGTAGAAGAAAGGGCACATTATTAAGAAGAAAACACCTCTAATGCAACCATTAGCATAATATTTAGGTGCTTAGGCTCTGTAACAAAGAAGCAGGGATGTTAACAGTGCCTTTACTATTATTTCAAGGAGCGCAACGGTGACTACGCATGGGCTCTGGCTCGTTGCCCTTCCTAAAAAGATCCTGAGTTTCTCTCATGTGCCACTGCAGACAGCGAAAGCTGCAGCAGCTCTCCACTTTGTGAGAAATGCTCAGTACCTCGCAGAATGAAACTGAGGATTTAAATCAAACAATGGATTTGCTCTCGTTCAAACCCTGGTTAATCCTCTGCAAAAACCCCAGCGTTTTCAGCATCCACCACTAAAGATTGCCAGGACTCATCACATTCCCTGACATGTGATTTGGACATGTGGCATTTTCGTCTATAGGGCTCCCTTTGTGAGGGACCAAGCATGTTCTAGGAAATGCTTGACATTCACTGTAGCTTATATGTGGACGCAATCCATAGGAAGTTTTCTTTTCTGCGGTTTGTTATCGCTCATTGATATAAAGTTGGATTCTCTTTTGCTCGGTGACAAACCCTTTCTCACATCACTGACACCAACAGGAGAAGAAGCGTGTCTCTAGAAGAGCCACGGCCCCACCTCAGACTGCATAGAGTGCTCTTTTTGTCCCTGTTTCAGCTGGCTTGGCAGAAGTGCCAAATAAAAGAGCCAAATAAATGTTACTGTTCCCCGGACAGTAACACGAAGTCACAACAATAATTGCGTACCATTCTAGCGTGCAAATTGCATAGTGGCAATAGCCATTCTTAGCTTCAGGATCACCCTTGATATCAAGATGGCAACATACCACAAAGAAATTTTTCAAATTTCACTGCAATTCCTACATTTTTCATTTCAAGACAAGGCTTTGCTACCCTGCCTTCCTCTTCTGTCTTTCTTACGTCCAATATCCTATGACCTCCAAGTTTTATCAGCAGCCCTAATACAGTCAGTAAAAATGTAAGTCCCTTGAGGATGCAAAGCAAGGTTATATTCAGGTCATAAAGCAGAACACTGAGCACTAATGGTATAGACCAAATCCCCAGAGACCCACAGAATCCACATCTCCACCTAAAAATCACCGACTTCCAGGCCTGTTCTGTAACCTACCGAGGGAAATGTGAAGACACGACTGCAGGTGGCTTGTGGTTGGGCCTCAGGTACTGAGCAGCTTTCAAGATTACGCCTTTTCACATATAGATGCAAGTGATAGTATCAATTCTGAAATCGGAAACGATGAAAAATGCACCCTCGCAGGTGTAAAACAAATGCACAGTGTCAATCGCATCCCCCCTTATAGAAAAGGGGACCCCAGGTACACATAACCACGTATCCCAAGACGCCTGTGAAAACGCCTGTAGCGTGACGCAGTAACGCGGTTTCCGCAGGCGGCCCGGCCGCGTTGCAGCCGCAGCGCACGCAGGCACGGTCACACCTAATGCCTTTTCCCCGAGAGTTTGGTTCGTGGCCGGGAGGCCAACGCCTCCCCTTTCCCACACCTGCGCCAGGTGCCCCCCGCAGAGCAGAGGGGAGCGCCTTCACTCCCTATCGCTGCTGCATCTTCCGACACTTCATCGCGATCTTAGCGCGTTTCTCTCTCTAACAGGGCGCTAGATCCAACGACAGAGACACACGGACGCTCTGCGCGGAGAGCAGG
>NW_009223878.1:5346-5555 GCF_000690835.1 Fulmarus glacialis | reverse complement strand
CTCTGCCGAGTCCTGGCAGCCGGTGGGCACCGCTGGCAGACACCCGCAGCCCCTGTGCATCCGTCCCTGCCGCATAAACCCGCCAGCGCTGCGCTTGGCTTGCTCCGTCCCAGCCAGGGCTGTCGCTTTGTCAGGCGTAAACACCCGAACCTGCCCTTGCCCCCTGCTGCAGGTACCGGCTGGCCGGCGGGGCGCAGGAAAAGAATTCG
>NW_009223878.1:4928-5258 GCF_000690835.1 Fulmarus glacialis | reverse complement strand
TGCTCCCTGCTGCTTTCCGTTTCCTTTTTACAAGCCTTGAGCCCGCAGCCGGGGTGCGAGAGTCGAGCAGCGTTGTTTCTAAGCTTCACCAGGAAATACAGACACCTCTAAAGCCCAGCAGGTTGCACTTGTCTTTTCTTTTCCCTCCTGTACAGCAAGGACCGAAGGGAGGTGGCTGAGCCTCACCCCCTGCCCCTGCCCCATCGCAAAGGCGTCGCACCCACGCAGGCTGAAGTCCAGCTGCTGTCACCTGCTTGCAAAACCTCCCTTGCAGGGCAGAGCTGCCCCGGGAGCTCACGCGCTGAGCAGCACCAGCGTGGCCTGTGGCAC
>NW_009223878.1:2941-4880 GCF_000690835.1 Fulmarus glacialis | reverse complement strand
GGGCAGCCGTGCACAGCAAGCTGCACGGGGACAGCGCGGTTTGTCGCAGCGACGTCTCCTTGTTACAAGAGGGAATGCGGTTGTGGGCGACACCTGCACGGGTTAGGGAAACACCAGCTTTCTGGGTTCAGCTGCTTGCGAGGGAAAACATCCCGCGCAGCAGTTTAGAGGAGACATTCCCCGTCTTCTCCATCAGCTGGGGTCACAGCCTCAGGCTCGTGCACAGGCTGAGCCCTTTAGCACGCAGGGGGTCACAGCACGTACTAAAGCTGGAGGGAGACAAGGACATGAGGCTGCTCCATGCCCAGTGTCTGGACTCTGGGCTGCTGGAGTGCCGAGCTCCAGCAGGGAGAGAAAGCAACAGAGAAACGGGAGCTGGAGGCTGTGTGAAGCCCCGTGTCCCACCTTCACGGTGGACTGATCCTCCCCAGCACCCACCGCTGAACACTTAGTGGTCTGCTGCACTTCAGAGCCGAGCGAGCACTCGCTGCTGCCCCGACGGCCGCAGCAGGAGGGTTGGAGGCCCTGGGCCCCAGCCTGCTGGCATCTGCCCTGCCAGGTATCCCCAGGTCACCTCTACGAGCCAAGAGGAAAGCCGTGAGGAATAATTTTTTATTCTGTCATCGCTGTCGTCTAGTCCGCAGAGACCTGCTCGGGTTTGTCCAGCTCGCGCCCAGACCAGGAGAGCGGCAGAGCCTGCACTCCTCCAGGAACTAAGCTACAGTACGAGCTGGTCCCGGTGAGGGTCGGTTTTGTTGGGGACGGTTGTAGCCCCGTATTCGTACGAACGACAAAAGCTCCGCTCAGACTGCGGCTGCTAACCTTCAACACTGCACTTGGAAGCAAAAGCACCTGACCCAGAACTTGCAGATAGCAGGGGGACAGGGGGACCTGTGTCCCCTGCGGGGCCACCGCAGCTGTGCCCCTTGCCCTCTGCATGCATTTTTGCTGGGTTCTAGTATTATTACACCGAAAAATCCCTCCACATTCACAGACACAGCCCCAAAACAAGGGGAGTAGCAATCCTCCTGCCCCACGGCTCACGAGTTAGTGAGACGTCGTTGCTGCGGTGCCTCCTCTGACCCAGGCCGAGCCCTGCCGCCGCGCAGAGGGCTCTCGCCTCCGTGCCTCCACTTTCCATGCTGCCTTAAAAGGTCCGGTAAGTGAGGAATTCCTTCAGTTTCCTGGGAATGGGGAGCGCGAGGACTTGGTACGTCGTCAGGAATGTGCGCAGCGCTTTGCGACACAAGTGCTTTAGCGACGAGAGGACCCTTGGAGCGGTCCAGAATTGGACGTGGCCATCTCTGGTCCTGCAATGGGACCCAAACAAGCCGTGAGCATAGGACAGGGCGACACAAGAAAACTCAATTACCCCCAAATATCCCGAGCTTGCAGCAACCACACGTTCCCCAGCCCAGGAAACCAGCCTGCACCCCCAGGGAAGCCCAGAATTTGCTGAGCAGACCCAGAGCTGCAGGAGGAGGGAGCAGCCACGTGTTTCTCCACTCTCTTCTCCCGCATACGCACCCTGTGGCAATGAAACCGCCGTGTGGAAAGTACATGCAGCACAGGCCGTTGGTCATGGGAGCAAACGCAACCGGAGACCGCAGCTCCAACGCCCAGATCCTCAGGAGCCTAAGGAGAAAGGGAAGGGACACGATGCCAGGCCCACATCCACGCAGGGCCTGCAGCTAAAATAAAGCCTCTGGGTTCACCTGAATGCATGCAAACTCTGGAGTAGGATTTTCTTCCCATGGGCTTAGAGCATCCCAGGAGTGTCACAACACGGCAGCAAGGCAGGAGGCACTGTCCCCTGTAGGGCTGAGCTGGATGCAGACAGAGCTAGTGACTGTGCTGAGGGGCACAGCGAGGACGGCACAGCACGCAGAGGACACGAGCCCCAGCTCATCGCTCAGAGGGGCGACAGGGCCCTGACCTT
>NW_009223878.1:1396-2917 GCF_000690835.1 Fulmarus glacialis | reverse complement strand
AGCCAAGCCACTGTGTCCCGGGCAGCCTGCCCCTTCCCCTTATGCCGGGCACTGGTGGGGACCTGGCATGCGAAGTCTGCTCCCCACTGGCACGTCCTGAGCTCCTGGTTCGTTTTGGTGGTGTCCTCCTGGGACCCTCTTCCCACTGGAGGTCCCCAAGGGGGTTCACTCACCTGTCGTCCGCCACCGTGGCCAGGTAGAGGCCCTCAGGAGAGAAGCAGACGGAGCGCAGGGAGCTGGTGTGGACTTCGCTGCTGTAGTCCACTGCCGAGTGCAAGGGGACGTGGCTGCGGGGGGGGAGGAGAAACCACGTTTTTCTGCCGTAAGCCCCATCCCCAGCGCTCTGGGGCTGGCCGAGGGGCCAAACCCAGCAAGTCAGAGCCCTCCTTCGGCCGCTGGAGACTGGGGAAAGGTGCTGGCTGTGCCCCATTAGAAGGGAAGGCCACGCTCAGCCCCAACAAACCCCCATGGCATTGCTCTGTCCCCCTTCCACGGTCCCTCACCAGCCCCCCGGCTCCATACCGCAGCGTCCTCAGCTGCTCCCCAGTGTAGGGGTCCCACATGATGACGCAGGCGTCGTAGGAAGCAGTGACGAGGAGCGCCGAGTCCGGCGAGAAGTCGCACGACACCACGCTGCTCTGGTGCCCCTCCAGCCTCCGGATGAGGGTGTAGGACCGCATGCTCCACAGCAGCGCCTGCGGGACATGGGCAGGGGCTGAGGCTGGGAGCATCCCTGGGGTGGGAACGGAGGATAAGCATCTCCCCCTTGGGGTTTAAGGCACATGAGCTCTGGTCCCAGCTCCTCCACACAGAATCAGAAAGGCCGCGGAGTGAGAGTGGCTCTGGCCTGGACCCTTCTCATAGCGGGGCTTCTCGCATGGGGGGGACACGGAGGGCCGAGGGGAGCACTGGATTCAGCAGGGCACGGGATGGCTCCCATCCTGCAGGACTCACCGACTTCTCTCCAGCAGCGGAGCAGAGCATGCTGCAGTCTGGGGAGAGGGAGCAGAAGTAGACCCATTGGCACGTGGCCCGACAGCACCTGGACCTGCCGCCCTGGGGACAGCAGACACGCGAGTCACGAGAGGGGAGCATAAGAGGCAGCGCTGGGCCCTGCCCCTGCTCTCCCCTCCCTTTCCCGAGAGGGAATGCACGTGGGGCTGGGGGGTTCCCCTGGGCAGATCCCAAGTTCTGTCTACTTGCAACCCCCTCCTGCACCTCCCAGGCCCCACCTGGAAGAAGATGGCTCTGCTCCGTGTCGCAGGACTCTCCCCTTCTGCCTTGAATACTGTCCCCAAAGATCCTCTCCCACCATCTCCCCTACCGAGGTGGGTTTCTCCCTCCTTTTCCACAGCAGAGCTCAGCCTCAGCCAGGGGTGACCTAGCACCGGGGACAACCCTGCACGCTCCTACCATCTCTGCTCAGGTCCCAGACGCGCAAAGTCTTGTCCCGGGAGGCCGACACAAGGATGGGGCTTCCATTGGGAGCAAAGCTCAGGTCTCTGACGACATCCTGGTGCC
>NW_009223878.1:0-329 GCF_000690835.1 Fulmarus glacialis | reverse complement strand
CCAGCCTGAAGCCACGACTGCTCCCGCTGTCGGCGAGGGCCGCTCACCTGTCTGCACCTCCCAGACCTTGATCTGCCCGTCGTTGAGCCCTGTGGCCAGGATCAGGCAGGGAAGACCCAGGCTCTGCCGCCGGCCAGGCGCTGAAGGCCAGGCCCCACACGATCTGGCCGCACTCCAGCGTCTTCTCCTTGGCCACCCCTCGGCTCCTCGCCTCCGCTTTGCTGCCGCGGCTCTTGCGCTCCGAGGTTTTGCAGCTGCTGGGAGAAAAGGGGGACGCACGTTTACCCCCGGGGCAGCCTGGTCCCCCAGGATCCCCCACCCCGGTTCCA
>NW_009223877.1:66832-70436 GCF_000690835.1 Fulmarus glacialis | reverse complement strand
CTCTGCCCGGCGCCCCGGCCCTGGGCCAGAGGAGCAGTGGGGCCGGGGCGAGGCCTTTCCTCGGTTCTCGGCCTGTCCGTGCGACCCGGGGGGGCTGGAAGGTCGCAGAGGGGCCGGGTCTTGCAGGCTCATGCGATGAGATGGTAGGAGGCAGCTCCTCGAAGTTTTTCTGGGTTTTGTGTTAAGAGCAGGCGTCACGTTTTTGCTGTATGAGTTTATCCGGGCGAGTTTTCTTCTCCTGGAGGTTTGTCCTGGTGTCGGGAAGCCGGTGAGGTCCAAACCGACGCTCCCTCCGCAGTTCCCTGCGAGCCCCGTTGAACTGTGCAGGCGCTTTGCCCCTCCTCAGCCTGCTCCTGGCTGAGGCCTCTTCCTGGGCTGGACCTAATGCGCGCTGTTCCCTAGTTGTTCTCATCGTAATAAAGAGATAGTGCTTCTGTTGCTTAAATGATTATATGAGGTAACAGGCTTATTTTTAGTTAACTTCTAGAAAACGAGGTTTTGTACCTGTTGAATTTTCTAGTATGATATGCATTGCTTACAATGCAAGGGAGTTCTTCATTATCCTTTCCTCTGAATTTAGCAGCTGCTTGCTTTCAGTGTCCTAACAAGAAGGACTTCAATGAATCTCTTTTAAACCTAGGGGAAAATAATACTTATTGTTACATGTCAGATAGCGAACGTTTCAGGAACTGATCAAAGAGAGTACATTATCCTGTGAAGCTTGATGGAAAAGCAGAAGAACCTGCAGATTTCTCAAAAAAACCCTTGTAGTTCAGTCTATGACCAGGGATATTTTTTTTTTTTTTAGTTTTCATAATTATGATATGAATATAAGTATCGAGCCAAAATCCTGACTTCTTGTTTGAGAGAGAAAGAAACCTACTTGTTTATTGTTAACTTGTGGACAGATTTTTTTTTTTTAACTGATTTTACTTTGAACTCTATTTAAAACTAGAAACGTGCTATTTCATTACCTATTTCAAGCTTTCAGAAACTCATTTGGGATATATTTGCACTTCGTGGCTGAGTGGGGGATACTGGTAGCTAGACTGAAGAGGAAGAAAAATATTTGCATAAGCAGTTAAGTTTTAAAATTCTTGAAAAGTCTTGGTTCTATTTTTGCTGCGCAACTGTGTAGACAATTGTGGTGGTTTCCTTGCTACAAGTTGCTTTTCCCAAGCAGTAACAAGTAATGGTTAACTAGACAGACAAGTTTCATTGCTCTTCTGTAGGGAACAGAGAAACTGATATGCCAGCCTAACTCTACTACTGCTTAGGAGAGCTTGAATTAGGCGCAGAAATTGTTAACAAAAGACAGAAAGACAGCAGCTGCAGAGAAGAGTTTTATTATGTACATTAAGGCAGCTTTATCTTCATGGGCAAGAAGGAACTGTGGGTGAACAGAGGATACTCTGAGCAGAACAGCAGCAGTAACCTCGTAATAGCTGTTTGTGTCCTCGCCTGTTGTGATAGATGTGTTGTAGAATTTGGAGGTTTTTTGTTGGTTTGTTTGTTTGAAGTAAGTTAGTAAATCTTGGTTCAGACCAGTGGCTTCTGAACTTTTAGTAGGATCAGACTGCTATCAATTCACAGCATTTCTTGTGAACCACTGTGGAACTATATATGTCTAATCTTTAAATTGAAGACACTGTAAAAATGAGACCAGTTCTGCAAGCCATGCTCAATAGCTTTGGCACCACAGTTTAGGAGCTGTTAATTTATGTAATTGCCAGGCTTACACAGGGACTTACTAGGAAGTTTTCAAAAACTTTTGAGATTCAAAACCTTTTATATTCAGGTCACTCGACAGGATTCAAACTATGCTTGCAGTGAGCAGTTGTTAGTGGCTTAGTCTTTCATGAAGCACATCGTGATTTCTGTTTCAGGTGTCCACAGCACGGTTGCTGTAACTGCATCTCTGCTGCCAGTCTGGAGAGAGTAATGCCAGTCTGAACAGCAGTGGTGGCATTCTGTCCCTGCTAGAATTAGAAGTAGTCCTGCTAGACATTTAACACTGGCTCCTTGAGCAGCTAAGCTGGCAGAAGTCAGCAGTGCTGCCCTGCGCTGCCTTCTCTCTGTGCTAGCACAAGTGTCAGCCAGTGAATTGGTCTGAGAAACTGAGCCAGGTTAAAAGTAACCCAGAAGAGGGGGGGGGAGGGGGAAGCAGAAATTAATTTTAATCCAGGTTAGTTTCCAGATAATAATTATATAAATGCCCTGCTGGCACATGAAGAAGCCTAGATGGTCTAAGACTAAGTGTTCTGTGTGTTTTGATCTAATGGCTGGTCTGTGGCCCCTGAAGAGTGATTACAGAATCTGTTCCAAAACCAAAGGAAAGAATCAATCTAACAGAAACTTACTTGCTTTGTTTACCCAGCAGAGGGGCTTGTATGCACAGCTGAGAAGTTTTTAAACAGTGAGCAGCTGGTCATGGGTATTGTAATTTGTGTGATACCCTGCATGCCCAGTCTTGTATTTTTAAAGATTGCTGCTTTCTTTTGTGGCCTTTAGTACCTCTATAAAAATTCATGCTTTGAAACATGAAAGAGGAAATAAAGCAGTTAAAAATGAATAAACTCCTGGTGCCCACAGGTTGCGGGTGAGTGGATGAGCTGGAAATAAATTTCTGGTGTTAAAAACAAGCAGGTGAAACTTCCTCTCTTGTGTTATGTAAACATTTTCTCCAGGTTTTTAAGCTGGAGTTTTATTTTGTTAAGAGATACAACTCTTAATAAAGCAAGAATATAAGTACCGGACTTTTTGAAGTCTGAATCTTAAGATTTTTTTTTTTTCTTAAGTTATTGATGCCATTACTAAATATGGGAAATAAGATAATTAATTTCTTTTGCGACTTTGGATGTTTGTAAATTGAGCGAAGTACGCTACCTCCAGATCAGCTTGCTTTTAGTTCTCTGTTTATTGAGCAGTTTCTTTCTGTCTGGAAAACCTGAAAGAAACACAAACTGATGCTGAAATGTCAGTTTAGACTTAGATTTTCTCCTTGCATACAACTGCTTGTCCATCTGATGCTTTCCCTTTAATATGCAATATCTTGTCCTCCTAATAAAACACCCTCTTACAACTATAATGAGCATGGGGATTTCTTGTGTGTGTGTGGTTTAAGTGATGAAGTACCAGCTGTGTCCTGCTGAGCTTTGGCAATGCCTGTGGCTTTGTAATGCTGTATTTTCAAATTAATAGATAACCATTCAGTGCTTGTTTTCTAAAAAATGCCATTTATTGCTAAATAGTGTATATAAGAACTTGAATAGATGACCAGCTGGACTTTTTATATAATGTTCAGTGGATATGGCACACTTCAAAGAAATAATGAGTTATTCTGAAGTGAGATAACCTAAAATGTTCGTTGTAAAATGAAGTGACAACTGTATCATGTGACATAGACTTCACTTCAGAGCCAAGTCTATGTGGAGGAAGCTTTTGTTTCTGCCAGTGCTCTGAATATGTTTAGATTTCACCTTATCAAAGATAGCAGTGAAACAGTAAAATACTCAATTCCTTGCTGAGGAATCCAGTTCTGTTGGCTGTAATTGTGAAGCCAGCTTTTGGCTTCTTAGCAGTTGAAAGATACTATGTCTCTTCC
>NW_009223877.1:64797-66801 GCF_000690835.1 Fulmarus glacialis | reverse complement strand
GCAGGAAAATGTACACGCACATCTCCACCCCATGCAGACTAAGTTTTTGGAAGGAAGAAACAGTGATAGAAAGATCCTTTATTCTACCATTCTCCTGGTATTTGAGTCACTTTTCTCTGCATGAATAAAGGTATATTAGTTTTCTTAGGCATCGTTATGAAAGTAATGTTTTCAACCTTACTGCTAGTAATGAGTTCTGAACAGGTTATTGGGCACTTTTGATCTAGATAACTTCAGAAGAATAATTGCAAGAAAAGCAATAGTGGCATTATATCCACAGTATGGAGAAAACAGACTTACACTTCTATTGCTTTTCTTAGATGATTGTGTAGCTCTTTCAGGTTAAAGGAAGTTATGGATGAGTATTTTTTTATTTCCTCTCCCTTCCCCCAGTGAGGTTGGTGCTTCAGTGGTGAGTGTTTTGATGCTGATGGTGAGCCACGAGTAAAGCCACTGTATTTGGAGGGAAAACTCCTTCTTATGGTTTTAATGGAAGTATTCCTGAAATCTCTGGTTTGGTCAAAATTCTGTGCCAGTTTTAAATTTTACAGTTTTGGCCTGGTTTTCTCGGGTGTTGTCTTCCTCAGGCTTTGAGGTGAGCCGGCTGGTTTGACTGGTTGGGGATGGGGACTGGGCAGTGTGTCCTGCTTGGAGCTGGGGTCTGGCAGGTCCCAGCTCTCTTACTTTCCTTTTGTTTTCTGAAAGGATGTTACAAATCAGTGTGACGTGCAGATACTTCTGTTGGATTTCATCCGGCTCCAATGCTTCTGGCTGGCACTCCCAGAACTGTATGCTCAGCGAGGGAGCTGAGGGTTCAAATTTTCCAGCCCCATTACAATTCTAGTAAGAGGGACAAGGACCCATCTACAAAAACTATGCATAACTATTGGATGAAAGGAAGATCTTGATCTTGAAATTACAGAGGTTATTTGTATAGGAGCTAAGCGATTACTTATTCCAAGCATCTTGGTATTGATAAATTATGACTCAAGAGAGCAGGTCCCAAAATGTCTCAAGAGGCAGGTACCAGGTCTCCTTCATTTCCTGGTCCCGCTGAGGGCTGTGAAACTGATGGAAAGGTCCATTTCTCAGAGCAGCTGAAGTATTTAGGGAGCAGGTTTTGTTTTGAAACTGGGACAGGCATTGCTTCCCCTACAATCTTCTAGTAACAGCATAAAGGGGTGAACATGTGCGAGGAGGGTATTATGTTCGGTGCGCTTGGAGCCAAGCTGAAACTATGTTTTTTGTTTGGCCTTGTTTTGGGGGATTGTTTTTTTTTTTTTCCCAAATTGTTACACAGAACAGTTTCCTTTTTAGACTTAAAAGGCATCTCTTTCAAACAAGCTGTTTCGAAGCTGAGATCAAACTTGATGCTGTCATGTTGCTCTGAAGTGGTCCGACTTCAGTACGGGAGTTCATTGTGATTTTGTAGTCCTTTTTGGTTTTGCTAGTTTTGTGTGCAGTTAGTTTCTAGTCACTCCTTACTTTGACCTTTCGGCACTATTTTGAACCTTTTGCTCTCTAGACTTCACAGAATTTGTGTATTCTGAGTTCTTCACTGTGCTTTCTCTAGCGGTGAAAATTCTGTCCCTTTATACCTGCAGAGCACGTAATACTATTTTTTTTCATTTGCAGTTCAGTTATGTTCCTCTAGCTGTCCCAAATAAGGTAGACAGTTCCTTTGATAATCCGAATAAATATGTTTGAGAGGTGGGAGAATGTGTTCTTATGGTTTCTCAAGTCTTGCTGCTTGGATATTTTACAACCCATCCAACTCTCATTTTGGATTATTTTGGACAGTTTCTATAATTTGTTCAGTAAAGAGGCTGCAAGAACATATATCCCTCACTTGTATTTGTTAACACGACTGATAGTTCACTAGTTTGGCAATTGCCTGATAATAATATTACCGCTTGCTTTTTGAACTGTCATCTGGAAAGAAAAGAGAACTTTGCTAAAAAAGTGTGTGCATGAGACAGAGATGGAAAGGTTAAATGTTAAAAT
>NW_009223877.1:0-64775 GCF_000690835.1 Fulmarus glacialis | reverse complement strand
GGAAAGAGGGCCAGCCCAGGGAATACTACACTTTGGATTCTATCTTGTTCCTGCTCAATAATGTGCATCTTTCACATCCTGTTTATGTCCGTCGTGCTGCAGTAAGTAGATCATATGAAGTTTTATTTTGTCTTGTTTGTGATAAATAATATGTGCATAGTTATTTTCAGGGAATGATAGTAGCATTTAAGTGTATGAATTTGGCTGGGGAAAGGGAAAAAGATAAGCAACAAAGTGTGTGTATTTAAAAAAGAACACCTCTACATAGGGATCAAATGACAGTCCCTATCAAGGCAGAGTATTTTGCTTGACAATTCGCTTCCCAACAGATTATCCCTTCAAACCACCAGGTTGCATTTACAACAAGAGTCTGTCACCCAAATATTAACAGTAATGGCAGCATTTCTCTTGATGTTTTATGGTCACAGTTGTCTCCAGCACTAACTATTTCAAAAGTACTTTTGTCCATCTGTTCTCTGTTGTGTGATCCCAATCTAGATGATCCTTTAGTGCCTGAGATTGCAAGGATCTACAAAACAGAAAAAAGTATAGCAGAATAGCTTTGGAGTGGACTCAGAAATATGCAATCTAATTTAAAAAATGATTGGACAAGCTCTACGAATAAAGGTGGGGGAACTCTGAAAGAGAAAGTACTTTTAATTTCCATTTGACTGCTTTCTATGAGCCCATGCTTCACCTTCCCCTGTGCCACATGGTTACCTGATACAGCAGTGTTGCGTGTTGTACATGCTTAGAACAACAAAATTGAAATACTCTATTTCTGTGTACCAACATTGACCCCTGGCAGAGAAGCGTGTGTGTGTTAAAAGCTAGTTCTTAATCTTATTTGCAAGTTTGAAGTGAAGGAAGAAAAAGACTGTCCTCCTCCTCAGTTTTGTAGCAGACAGCATGTTTCATTTTGTGTAGCTGAACATCCTCTAGGAAGTAATTGTATTTTTAAGCTTGACAGTTACACTTTCTTGGGAGGCAGGACACGTGTTCCTGTCTTTGTGTGAATGCTCTTTTCAAGAACAGTGAAAAGTCTTCAGCAAGAGGCTTTCTGAGGGAATAACAATTTAATGTCAAGTCTGCTGTCTTTTCAGACTGAAAACATTCCTGTGGTAAGAAGACCTGATAGGAAAGACTTGCTTGCATACCTAAATGGGGAAACATGTAAGTGATGCTTTCTTTTAACTTGGACAAATAGTGCACTTTACTGCTTCATATTTATGGGACAAGTGAGGGGTAGGAGGGGAAAGATCGTTAACGATGGTCAGTTTGCAGCTTAACTGAATATGTTCAAACTTCTCAAATAAAGTTAGGATTTCTTTTATCTTTTAATTTTGTTCTGAACTTAACTGTTTTTATCACGCTTAGATAGGATCTGCATTCCTACATGCCTGTTTAGAAGTGAGCTACTTTTTTATTATTATTAACATCCTTTGGTTAATAGTTATGTGTTAGAATGCTTAGCGTTTATATTTTTTCCTTATCTAGTGCATTGATCTTGATGCAATAAGTGTGTGGGATAAAATTTTCAGTATACTAAAATATATCAAATCACTGCTTTGTCAGTCTGGCAGATTTGCCTGGTATTCCATCATCTTAAAATTTGTGTTAACAATAGTAAGAGAAAAGAGGTTGTTCTGAGAGAAAGATAAATATGGCTTACTTTTGTAAGTTGCTCTGTTTTGTAGGAGGCCTTAGAATTTTAAGTATACTGGAATATGAGATTATTTCTGTAATATGAGCAGTAAACTGTTTTTTATATATATTTTAAAGGGACCAGCAGGTTGTCTTTATTCCAAAAACTAGACAAACTGGCAGATCTTGATTCCAGGTTATAAAGTAATTATCTTTGGGACTCTGTTTTCTTTTATGTGGTATATACAGGTCATAGAATCACTGACTAGTTTATGTTGGAAGGGACCACAGGAGGTCATCTGTTTCAATCCCCTTTTCAAAGACGGGCCAAATGACCCCGAGCAACCTGATCTAAGTTCATATTCAGTCAGGTTCTGAATATCTCCAGTGTTTGACCGCCTTTGCTACCTGATATCTAGTTAGAATTTCCGTTGTTGCAATTTATTTGTTGTCCTTCCTTTTATACTTAAATACTTTTGCAAATGTTTTTGTACTTAAATGAAATGTTGTGTTTTATTACAGCAACCTCCTCAAGTATAGACAGAAGTGCTCCGCTTGAAATCGGTCTTCAACGCTCCACTCAAGGTACAGTTTAACTAAAAAATAACTTTGAGGTTTATTTTATGAAACTCTACTACAATCTTGCATTTTTAATGTCCTCTTTTTCTTGTAGTTAAAAGAGCAGCAGATGAAATATTAGCAGAAGCAAAGAAACCAAGAATAGAGGTAATGACAGTAACTGTCATCAGTACAAATTGGGGGTGGTGGTAAATTACAGTATTTATCTGGTTTTGTAGCAATTCAGTTGGACAACTTATCCTCTGGGTGCACACAGTACTTCTGTTAGTGTGAACATGAACTGGAAGGAGTTAGAATTTAAGCCTCTGATTTTAACTTGGAATTTTAGTTGATAGATGTATGTTGTAGTATGAAAGGCGAAAGCTTGACCATGTGTATCTAAGTACCTGTTGCGTTATAATCTGTCTGCTAAGAGCTATGGGATTGGAATAAAAGTGCTGTTTAATGACTGTTTACAGTTATTTGCCATCCATGAGTTGGCATTATAACTTAAATGCCAGTCTTACCTTTATGGATGGATACTTATTTGTTTTACCTGCTATTTTAGTCTCTTTATAGCAGTATATGAAACTGTCCTTGTGATTACTATTTTCTGAAGCTGTGTCTTAGGTAATTAATTTAACAGTGTGTTTTCATAAGTACCTCTTGAATAGAAGCAATGCGTCTAATTATTACACACATTGTACTACTTAACTCTGCCTGGTTTTAAAAACCAACTTACTGTTTTTCTTGGGGTTTTTTGGTTTTGTGTTTTTTTTTTTTTTTTTTTTTAAATATGTTCATCCAGTTGTCTCCTCTGTGAGTTATTATAAATCTGGCTGTATGTATTTTCAGAGTACTGAAGCTTTAGATTTCTTCTTAGAAGAAGAGTTACCAAAATACATAAATTCCCTTATTTCAGAATTGGATTTGAACATTGTTTGTGCTTAGCTATAACTGCATAAGAATCATAAAAACTTTATGCATTCTTAATGGCACATGAGCATATGATTGCGGTGAGATGACCTATTGGTGATCTATAGATTTTTGTTCTACATTACCCTATGTGGTTGTGATGCCAGTATGTTTGGAAACTATAGATCTTCACCATCATGATTTGGAGAATCAAGAATTCTGCATATGAGCCGAATGAGCTTATGGCCATCTTCTGTTTGTTTTGTTGCTGCTGCGGCAGCTCAGAGTCTGTAAAGTCTGTTTTAAGTTATTCAGTTGTTGTCTCGGTGTAGAGATTCCATGTCTGTCCTGATGCATGGGCATGACTAGTTTTGCTGTTCTTCAGCCTTTCCAAACAGCCTTTCAGCAATAGGATGGGCTTGATGCTGATTTAAGTTTTGTGGGGAAATAAGACAGATTGAACACAAGTGGTACCAGCATTAAGAAGCTGAAAAGATGGCATAACATTACATCTCTCTACTGCTTTCTGAAATTACACGTCTGTCTCAAACCTGGCTTGAGTAACTAGAGGCTTCCTTACTCTTGACTTGTTTTTACATTTACTGGGAATGCCATTTATAAAAGTTCTGCATCAAGATTTAACAGTTCTGAGCAGTTCTTTAAAAATGTTGCTGGTTAAATATCTGGGCAAATTTGAGTGTCTGATGAATTTACCTTAAATATGTATGTGTGTATATGTATTGTCCTACCTAAATGTGTGCATTATTTGCCAGCTTTAAGTTCTCCGACTGATTTTTTTTCTATTGTTCTGAATTGTTGTCTGAGCAAGGCTCTTTACAAGGGGAATGGTAGTTTCCTTTTCATTATTCTAATTATACATTGTGGTTCTTGAGAGGAAATTTCCAATAGCTGTACAGTTAATACTAATGCACAGTTCAAAAATACTTGGAAATAAAGATTGTCCTTGCAAATGTAAAAAAAAAAAATTGAGTAGCTTTAATTCTAGTTGCATTTATTAAAGAAAATGCACAAAAAATTAAACATTACAATTAAACACTACTGTTACTGCTAGGATGAAGAGTGTGTGCGCCTTGACAAGGAGCGGTTGGCAGCTCGGTTGGAAGGGCATAAAGAAGGTATCGTGCAAACAGAGCAGATCAGGTAGGAATACTTCTTTTTCTTATGGATAGTACTTAATTAAAGGACTGATAACAATTCTTGTGCTATTCAAGACACCCAGTTTTACTTCTGTCCAACAGCTCTCAGTAAGTCTCCCTCCCTTAGGTACTATCATCAATAATGCTTGAGGAGGCAGAACTTCATGCCTGGTCAGACTCCTGTTCTTGAGTGGAAGTTCAGATGTCATGGCATGAGATTTGGTTTGTCTTGAGAAGTGAGCAGACAGTTGTTTCTTCCTCTTGCCAAGTCTGCCATTTCTGCTTTCTTCTGCTCTGGTGGTTATCTAAGCAGTCAAATACAATGAGCAGAACTGCAAGGGGAAGCTGATTATCTCTCTGAATTTCAAAGAGAAATATCCTGTATTGAGGAATGGCTTGTATGCAAAAGGAGAAAAACATTGTGAGGACAGATCAAAGGGTAACACAACCTCTGTTTGACTCCCTGCAGAGGTGAGCTTCTTGCCTCTGAAGAGACAGTAGACTGCCAGAGGATAATGCACTGTCATTGCCAGAAGTAGTCATCAGTATTCAAGTGCTTAAAAACTTGCCCATCACCTTTCCTTTTTCTGTTGTATCCATCCAGAATTTTATAGAGAATGACAGCTGGTTTTGAGTCTGACATCATATCTTCCCAAAGCCAGGCAAAAATGAAACTATTGCAAAACCTTGTTGATGCCAAGATCTTGGGCTTAGTAGGATACCAGACTCTAGTAGTTAATTTTCAAATACCTGGGTTCAGAAGTCCTAAAATAAAGGTAGCTGCTTGATTTCTTTAGTGTGTCAGGTGTCATAATGTGAAGTGGGAGTTATGCTTCCTACAGTTCAAGTGTATGAGTATGAATTAATGTACTGCTTTGCACTGGATTTTGCAAATAAGTAGTTTCACTTGCTAGACCAACTGCATTCTTGAGAAATTTATTTCTTGAGCATAAACAATACTGTGAATGCTTGTCTGCCCTTTACTGGGATTAAATTTATCAGTTAGCCTTGCAACAATTAATATAGCGTTTATAGAATCCATAATTACACCTAACCACGTGAATAATACATCTTTTGAATATCTTCTTCTCTCTTTCTTATATAGGTGTACTTAAAAGGACACTATAGGAAAAAAAAAATCTGATTGTCATACCTGACTTAAAATCAGGAAGTCTAAGGATCAAAAAATCAAAGTACACGCATTGTTTTGTATAACGAATAATTTGGATACTAGCTTGAGTGTATCACAACTTTTGTTTTGGAGTTATGAGACAATGCTGCAGTGAGGATTACTGAATTTATTAATAATTACTTTGTATTCTGTATTTACAGATTTTTAATGCTGAATGTAAAAGACTGTCCTTTTAAAAGTACAAATAACATTTACAGGCAGTGAGTTTGAACACTGTGCTTGTCACTGTTGTTACTTTAACAGCAACACAAAAAAGTTCCCTTTCCAATAGCTTAGTTGTAAAAGGAGAATACTTCACAACCAGGACTTGTTGTATTAATTTTTGAATGTAATCTCAAAAAAAACCAAAACCAAAAACACGTAAAATTGAAGTGTGTATGTGCAGTTGGGACTGTGCAATCCAGGCCTTTTTTTTCTTCATCTTACCTGCAAAACAATAGGGCTCACTGTTTGGCAACGAAATTCTGTGTTTACAATTAAAAGCAAACAAATAAAGATGTTGCGCTCTTGGACTGAACTGAGCTACCTCAAATGCAGCTTAATGTGGACAAAGTTACTACCATCTGTTGTTTGTTTGGCCTACATGCTCTGAAAAGGTAACACCTCTTCCACGTGGCCAAGTCCAGGTAACAGCACCTCAGCCGAAATTTAGATTAATGCTTTGAAAGCCTCAGAGCAGCCAGGGGTTGATTGACTGGACACAGAATTGTAATCCACTAAAAATAACGTGGAGCTGAAGTTCACATGATATTGTAAATGGAAGTGTTGGTTCTGATGCTTTACATTTGCAATCTTTACTTCTGCTTGTTATAGTTGGGATTTTTTGATGTTTTTTGTGCTAATACCGGGATGGAGTCTTTTGTCAGAAGGTTGATTCTCATGCTCAAAACAGCAATGCCAAGCTCATGTAATCATCAAGTATATGTAAGGTGACTATTTTATGATTTATAGCATAGCCATCAACTTTAGGCGGGATGAAATTACTCATTCACAAATTCTTCCAGAAGAATTGTGTGTGCAATTATTCAGTCTCTCTGTTATTTTTGCTCATTTAGGTCCTTGTCTGAAGCCATGTCAGTGGAAAAAATTGCTGCTATCAAAGCAAAAATCATGGCAAAGAAAAGATCCACTATCAAAACTGATCTGGATGATGACATAACTGCTCTTAAACAGAGAAGTTTTGTTGATGCTGAAGTGGATGTAACCAGAGATATTGTCAGCAGGGAGAGAGTATGGAGAACAAGAACTACAATCTTACAAAGCACAGGCAAGGTAATGCTCTAGATACCAAGCTATTTTTATGATCCAAATGACAAACTGCATTTTCTCTTTTCTGTATCTAGCTTGTTATCTATAGATGACTGGGGGGGATTATGCTTAGTGTTCTAGGTAAAGGTAGGCTTTGGAGGGCTGTTGGCACAGTGACAGAAGAGTTCATTCTTACCTTGTTACAGTAAGCCTAAAATGTATCTCAGAATACTTGCTTCAGCCATTTAAAAGATACCAAGTAATCGTTTAATTCCTTTTAAACAAAACTGGCTTGAGCCCTACAATTGGGAGGGCTGTATGGAAGTGCCTGTGGGTTTGAAACGGACAAAAGCGGGGAGTAACTGATAGAAGTAGCAACATGTCTACATTGAAAGTCCAAAGGCTACTAAGCTGTGGAAAACACCAAAGTGAGGAGAGAAAATGCTAAAATTAACAAAACCAGAAAGTGTTACCATGAGGAGGCTTTTCTGTATATTTTTGTCCCCTTGTGCTCCTTTAGTCCATGTCTTTAGCTGCACTTGGTTATGTGCCTTCCAGAACATGGTTGCAAAGCACAGCTGACAGCTTGGTCTCTTTGGACAGTTAGGCTTTCTTTATTGCAGTGACACTTGGCACTAAATTTCTCAAGGAAGCAGTAAGTCAATTTCTAAAAGGTTGCAAATGTCTGTTTTTCTGAGGTTATTGTGAAATTGCATCCTTTGCCTTTGCTTCTTTAAGTATGGTCACAGGAAAATAATGTTTAGAAGTAAATGAGGTCCCAGTTTTCATTTGTCATATTTTTAACAGTATTTTACATAGTGCTCATTTTCACAACCTGGTCTCATGGCATTAGTGCTAGAATAATTCCATTCATGAATTAAGGGGTAATTACTAGGTATGTGGCATGTACCTGCATGCTACATGCAGTGTGTTGCTTCTTTAAGTCGATGAGATTTGTAGCAATCTCACTGCTGAACAGTTGATAAATTGGTAAAAACCTTTAACATTTTAGTCATCGGAAATGTTTGTATTGAAGGAATCCGGGTAGCTTTTTCTCCTTTAGCGAATCATTCATGGCATTCATATCTTTACATGTCTTCCAAGGGAAACTTGCAAAGGTACTAGGGAAAGCGTTGAATGTTTTATTGTAGTATCCTTGTTATAATAGTGAGATGAGCAAAACCTAACATGGGGAGAAAGACAAATAAGAGATCAAGTTTGGTCTTGGACTCCAGCATGCAGTTACTTTGACTAGCCTGATGAATATAACAAGCATAATAGCAAGTCTTTATTTCTGTTCGCGCAGGATTGCAGGAGCATTCTTAATAGCATGGACGGAAGTCATCGAATATTAATGTTTATATTTTTGTACAAGTAACAGAGTAAGTAGATGGGGAAACATCATTTGTTACCCAGGGCTGTGATTTATCGCAGAATAGCTCAGGTTTTTTTGTTTGTTTGTAGGTTGGTTGGGAGGGTTTTTTGGTGTGGTGGTGTTTTGTTGTTGTTTTTTTGTTTTGTTTTTTTTTTTTTTAAAGAACCTTTGTGAATACCTTCTCAAAAGTTGTTAGGAAACTCAGATATGTTCTCTTAGGCAGATCATTCCTTATCTACTTGCTTGTTCATTTAAAGAATTTTGATCAGGGAAGCATGATATCCCTCTGCAAATGCTGTTTTGACTTTTCCGCATGATACTTGAATTGCAAATGTGCCTGATAAATCTATACCAACCAGACAGTGAAAATTTACAATAAGAGAATTATCTGCAGTCTTTTGGATTCTGCTAGAATGTTTAAAAACAAAATTGACTTCAACAGTAGTTTGCATACCATATAGTGTCTGACTTTTTAATACCTGAATTCCTTTAGGACTTCTGAGAGAATGGTAACAAAAGGGTGAGCACCCCAAAATGTCAATTTTACTGTTTCCTTCCAAAAATTGCTTCAGTCTGAGGCAGCTCCTCAAGCTCTCTTCTCCACAGAGAAAAACTCCTGTATGTGAACTTTCCCCAAAGATGCAGAGATAGCTTAAGATGCAAAAGGAAAACACTAGGAAGATCAGGCCACAGCAAAAAGATTCTATCATCCTTATCAGCTTTCTGGCAGGTTTCCTCTGTTTTTGATGTGTTTGAAAAAAGTACTGATTCCTTCAGCAAGATGCTCCTCAAAATTCTATATGGATGGCAATAGTCTTAACTATATTTATTGAGTATTTACTGTTTCTCCCTTTGGACACATTTTCTCATTCTGAAGTTTGCTTTTTACTTCAATAGCCTTTTTTGCTTTATAGAACTGTTCCAGGATTTTTTTTAAGTCTCCAGTGATGTAGTGTTCTTTTTTAACATCTTCAAAAGTTTTCATGATACTTGCATTCTGCCCTTTTAGATGCTGCTTTTAATTATCTTTTGATAGCATCTTCATTATTACATAGCTCCCTTTGCTGAAATTAAATAGTGGTGGATTTCTTCCTGGCTGTAGGGTTTTGGTTTTTTTTTTTTGTTTACAAGAATATTGAATTTGAGTGCATTGATGCTCCTGTTATAGAATATTCTTCAGCAGCTACCTCTCTAAAGTAGGTACTATGGGCTAAATCAAGAGATGCTTTTCCTTTTGTGACTACTTTGGCTGGTTGCTCGAAGAAGCAATTGCTTATGATAGCTAAAGACTTAATTGCTGCATCACTTCTCTTCCTGACACTTATCCAACCTAGAAAGTAACTGCAATCTCTCGTAATTACTGTTTTCTTCTTTGGAAGTCTCTTTACTGTCCCTTTCATATTGGCAATATAGACTTAATGCTCTAATGATTTGGGACAGGTTATCATTCATTTACTATCCTTCGTTGCTTGTTGTTCATAGTTTATTTGACTTCATGCTTTCTATAATGCATCACACAGGTCCTTATCTGTATGACCCCCTCTGTTACCCTCTTTTAATCAGATATTGCATTGATCCCTGGCTGTCTTTTTACTGATTTTGTGAGGTTGCTATTGTTTGTAAAATCAGACATTTCAGTTCACCTGTCCTCTTTTGTTTTTAAGATTTCTAGAATTTGCATTTGTCTGCTTGCTTATTTTTGTTTTGCTTAGAACTTTTTATTGAGGTACTTTTCTGTAGTTTTCTGCCTGATTATTATGCAGTTCTACCTTCTTTTGGAAATAGTGTGTTTGATTTAATCGCTAGTTGATGAGTCATCCTGCACTGTCTGTTTTAAACATCTGTTGGCCTTCCTCAAGTCTGTAGTGTAGTCTTCTAGATTTTATGAATAATGTGACATTTCTATGTAATCATTTTTCAGAGCCAAATTGCATCTGTTTAATCTGAAGGTTTTTTTTCCTCTCATAGTAGCTTAATTTTAGAACTGTTTGAGAGGATATATTGTTTAGAGCAATTTAATTTCAGGTTTGACTAAAGACATGCAACATAACATTGCTGTTTTGGTGACTCAACTGACAGTCTAACCAACTGAAAATTTAGTCAGATTTCACAAGCAATAAAAGTACTTGATGCTAGAGCTACTTCTGAATTCGTTTACCATTCTTTTAATAGCCACAATTGTTGGGGGCTTTAAGAAATTAATCTCTTCTGTTTGTCCTCAGTCTTCATGCAGTCCAATTGTCATTCTTAATCTTCACAAACACACAAAAAAATCAGGGTAAGGGAATTGCTATCTTCGTACCCGGTACAGCTTGATATGCTGGGGGAGAGAAGCAGTACAGACGTAGGGAGAGAAGTTTAAAGAAGAAAAAGTGGAAATTATTTAATCTGTAGATCGATATTTGGACAAGGTGTCTTGCTGCTGTGTCTCACTGGCTTTTTTTTTTTTGGTCGTCTTTTTTGTATAAAGCAGGCATAATAATTTTGGATGCTTACTTACATCATGTTAGAAGGGTATGAATGAGTTCTTCATAATGTCATGCCATTGACTATGGAACCTGTTTCTGGAGAGCAGGTTAAGTTTGTCAGATTTTTATACATGTTAAATCAGTTTGAGCTGAAATATTGTCTGGTGAAGATATGTCAGAATTAATATTGACACTTTTGAAACTACAAATCTTAAAGGAAAATATTAGCAAAATACTACTCTTGTAACTTCTTTATTGAGAGAACCTTTGTATATAGAATGGGATATCTTCTCCGGTAGCTAAAGTTTTGAACCCATGCATAGAATATTTACCTTCATAAATGTTTGGAGTGTTAAGTTTTGAATTATTGGTTTGCAGAGATTTCGGTTCTGTTGTGTGCATGTTTTAATGTCTGGCTGTTTTGCAAAACAAATCGTTGAACACCTAGGAAAAAACTCTGTTTAAACTGCAATTGATTCCTTCCTTTCACGTCCTTCCTGAATAATCCTTTGATTTTTATAATTTCCTGTAGCAGGCTTCAGCAATCTTTCCTGAAGGAAAAACTTCCTCATTCCATCTCTACTGTAAATGTGTTCATGGCTCTTGAATTCTTCCTGTAGGAACAAATTAAAGTAGCCTAAGCAGGAGTTTCAGCTTTCACAGGTGTATTTGGAGGGCGTATTTTTGTCGGTGACTTCTGATGTATTTGATTATTTGAATCATGAAATTGTATCTTTTTGTCAGTATAAGATTGCTTCTTTATGTGCATATTATTTGCTTGGTCTAGGTTGAAATGTTAAAGCAAAGGTCTCATTTATTACTTGCTGTTGCTTCACTTCTGCAGACTGACCAATTTGATTCTCTCACAATCTGGGTAGTTAATCTTTTCCCCGATTAATATTTACCAAAAAATTAAGTGAATATTTGAATTGTGGCTTTCTTATATACAAAAAATTGTCCTCTTTACTTCCTAATAAAGTAGGAAGTAAGCCTGAATCAAATAAAATATTTTTCTGCCTTAGTCCTGATATTTTTATATTCCCTGAAAGACTTGGACTAGGCTATCCAGCTCGTATTTTTCATAAGCTTTGTTTTGAATGCATAGGAATCTTATTTTGTATAACAAGCAATTTGTTTAAATAACAACTTTTTTTTTTGGTGGTGGTTTTTTTTTGTTTTTTTTTTGTTTTTTTTTTTTAAAAAACCTTCATCATTTTTCAGATTTGATATCTTTAGTTATTGCAGTCCTGTTGTAATGTACTAGTTATCTATACTTTTCTTTGGAAAAAAGGTTGATGATGCCCAGTGTATGGTGTATCCATAAAAAAGGACATAAATACAGAAGGGAATGGACTCAGCTCTAACTTCATTTTATAGAGCATGACTGTGAGTTGTATGTATTCTGTTCCATAATCTTGATTTTATTTCCCCACCACCCCACCCCCAGCTTCTGGGTATGTTTGTGTGCATGTGATAAGTCCTGAACTGAGATGATTGGAGTTTATAGCTGACCTAGCTAGAGGGATTAGTGTTTTCCTGGTATGTGGCATTTACCTTGGATGTAACCCACAATTGCAAATTTATCTAATACAGTGTCTTGCTCTGAACTATTTCAGAACGCTATTCCTTTGTGGTTTTCCGTATTCCTGTACCTAGGTGTTAAATAGCAGGACTTTTCATTTTCCGCAAATGAATCTCATCTTTATGGTGACCAATATTTTTAGTTTTGTGTTATCGCCTGGAAAATATTACCACTGCAGTTAGTATTTGCATACTTTATTTTTAAAATTCATGTCTTTTATTCATAGGGTTGATCCTTTTAACAGTAACTAACATATTTAAAGTAAATGCTGTGAGAAATTGCTTTTGCAGTTACTTTCAGTTCTCATACTTTTGTTCTGATACCTTTTGAGCATTCTTACTAGGGAAGTCACCTGTGAGGGGATTAATACTACAGTTATAATGACAATTTCGGTAAATTCTTTTATATGATCTTCTAACTAAATATTAAATATTAATATCTAACTTAATATTAAAATTAAAATAATTTTATAGCAAGACTAATATAGTATTTTAATTGCTTTTGACATCTAAAAGGTCTGAGAGTGAAATTTTAGATATTTTAAAAGAAATTATTTGGTTGTAAAAGCAACTTTATGTATAGGCTCTAGGTGGCAGAATTGTTCTATGTTCCTGAAATTCACAATAGTGGTGAATTTAATAGCAAAATTGAAAAGGCGAAGGTGTGCCAGGTTAATAGCAACTAGTATCCTCATTAGTGCTTTCAAATGGAACAAGCGTTATTTAATTAGTTCCTCCTCCTGAATTTCAGAAGACTGAGTAGCTTGTCATTTCCAAGAGACAGTATGTGATCAAGTACAGCAGTGACAAGAATTGTGATTGATATGCTGCCCAGTCTACAGTTTGGGAGAAATCTCTGAATTTCCAGTAAAAGCGTGTAGTTTAGACTTATTTTCTCAAGAACAGAGCTGATTTTGAGTATCCTTGTATAATTGATATGTACATGGCTTACAGCTCTTTAAAGGTTTTTTCCCCAGTATTTTTCTGACTGAAGAGAACTTCAGATACAGTTTTGTGTGAGTTCTTTCAGTCTTCGTGAAAAGAACTGGGTTTGTTCAAGGAATGGCTTTGCCTTTATAAGTGGATTCTGGTGGTCTTCCAGTTCCTGCCCCTCCGGCTTGGAGCAGATTGACAACATGCTGACTGAGGTCTAGTGAACAAGCTTAGAGAAGCTTTGCATTACAGCTCTTCCTAAATGATTTCTACAAAATTCACCCCAGAAGTCTTTGTTCTGTAATTCATGCATTTGTTTTGTAATGCCAGTGGTGTTAATTAACACCATTTCAGTGTTAGTATACAATACCCTGGAAGAATCTAAGCATTTTGTGAATACTTTATACTATTCTGAACCAGTGAAAAAGCTATTTTCCTTAATTGATAAAAGGTTTCTTTTACTGATGAACCATTACTGAAAATTGTCAGTAATGACAGACATTGTGTACACATCTCTGTAGCTTAAAATGCCTATTGAGTGGTAATGTAATAAGCATATGCCTTTCAAAAGTTTAATTAGTGTTTACATTTTTGTTTAGAATAAAGCAGTCCTACTAATATTACCAGGAGAAATGTGTTTTAAAAACCTCGATCGATATAACTTGTTCAGTTGTGCCTCAACGACTTGGTTATCTGACAAAACACTGCCTGAAGTTATTAGAATTATCCTGGATCACTCTTGAATCAAGGATTTGTGAATGTGATTTCTGTACTTGCTTCCTCTAATTTAAAATGAAAGGCTCGTCTGCTTAAATTACTTGGTGCCAAATGGAGTGAAGTTGTAATTCAAGATAAATATGAAAAGAACTGCACCACGATATGACAGGGTTGTGCCTGTGAACCATTAACAACCAGCTGAAGCTCAAGAAAAAGCTGGAAAGCGCAGATGTGGCTGCCTGTCTGCCTTGCCTCAGCTGCTCCATGTAGGATCTGGGAGAGCCTCCCGAGGGTTCGTAAGGACCCTTCCCTAAGAGTAGCTGAGCATGCTTGGGTGGAGGAAAGCTTCTTGTAGCGCAGGGTTAGGCAGACAGAAGAACTGTCCCCAAGACATCCCATCAGGAGGCCAAAAGCGGGCAGACAGGCCCTGGGCCTCAGAGATGAGACTTGTCCTGGAAATCTTGAGTAAAAATTTTTTCTTCTTGCTACAGCACGAAGAGTTCCAAAGGGACTGTAAGGGCATGGTAGGCAAGAGGGGATAAGGAGATTACAAGCACTTCATGAAGAGTTTGGTTTACCTTGTGGTGTAATGAAGCCAGTTAGATTTAGCAAGTTTGGGCCTTGAAGAGTAGGGGGTAGCAATGATACCTTAGAACTCTGTTTATGTTTGGGTGCTGTCACAGAAAAATAATCAGAAAGTATCTATTTAAAAAATAGGTGCACTGGTTTTGTTTTTCTGTGAAGCACGAGTTGACCAAATGGTGTCTTTTACCTGTGTTGTTATTACGTGAAACGCAGATAGTCAGCAAGGTTCACGGGTATCTGATGTGTTTTTCAGAACTTTGCCAAAAATATTTTTGCAATTCTGCAATCAGTAAAAGCCAGAGAAGAAGGCCGAGCACCTGAGCAAAGACCTGCACCAAATACAGCACCAACGGTAAGAGCAGCACTTAGATGAATATGAAGGCTGTGACACCGAAAGTGAGAGTAGAGGGTCTTGTCATGATTAAATACAAAATTTGTTTTGGTTTAGTTCCAATGAATGCACAACTTCAAGCATAACTTCACAGATATTCTTTGACTTACATTACATTTATTGGTATTTAAAGAGTTGAATATGTTAGTTTAATTTGTTCAATATGTTCTTGTTACTTAAAGATTAAACTGCTAGTGCCAGCTTCTGCATCTATCAAACACTAGCAACATCCTGCATCTATTTGCAAAAAATGTATTAGATGAGACTACTGCCATTTCAAACAAAATGTTTTGCTGTTTTTCTGACAGCTAGGGTAGCAAATGTTTAAGAATCTAGAACATGACTCATGAGTGGGAACAGCTTGAACCAGCTTTCTTTTGCCTGTAATAAATGAGGAGGACAGACTTAGAGCTTTATTGTTTAAGTCTATCTAGGTATTAGACAGGATTTGTTTTGTGTTGCAGTGTTTACTGTTGAGTTCTATTAAGCCTAATACATTCTTGAACTCAGTGGCAGTCTGCTATAAAAGCTATTTAATCATACTTGGATTTGTTTTTGCTGCTACTGCATTTAACAAAGAACTAAATTGAAACAGCAAGATGAATTCCAACGTTTAAATATTTGCTTTGTGTTGAATTTCGTAAGTTGTGCATGGGACTATTCAAATGTCCCATTCAGAATAGTTGTGAATACATAACTAAACTGCCAACCAAAAAGATTGAATTGATATTTAGCATACCTCTAGATTGGCGCTTTTTTAAAACTTTTTTCCCAGAATGCCTTATTTCCTCCAAATTAGTTTTTATTCTGTAGTTTTAGCAAAATTTTAGCTTAATCAGGCTGGCAAGGAACACTCTGTGTGTGTGGCTGAAGGCTTAATCATGCGTTGTTAGTTGACAGGTTTTTTTACCCTGCTAATTCTAGAGATATTACAAAAACTCAGTGATTTCATAAAACTTACACATTTTTAGCTAGTATAGTTACTGCTACTTTAGTTTTGCCTCGGGTTGTTGTCCTTGCTTTCCGTATGTACTTCTAAATTCCGTTTCTGTAAGATTGTAAGTGGATGTTGAAGGGAAACATCAGAAGTTTTCAAATGCATTGAAACTCCTACAAAAGTGAACTAATTTTATACTCTTGAGCAGTTCCATGTAATACTTTATGAAGTTCAAAAACCATCAAATATCTTTTCGTATGTTTTACAAATCTTAATTAACCTGTTTTAGGATCCCACTTTACGAAATAAGCAACCTATTCCAGCTGCCTACAACAGATACGATCAGGAAAGATTCAAAGGCAAAGAGGGTAAGTGGATTGTAATGCTTCTTTTAAAAGAAAAAAAAAAATTGGGAAATGAAACCGACGAGTTATAAAGTTCGGGTTAGGAGATTTTCTGTGCCATTACTTTTCAAACCTAAGAAAAGACCAAAAAAAAAGGTGTAACTATGCCTAAAGATGGCTTTTCCAAGTAATAAGGTCTAAAAATATTATTTATTAGAAATTATTTCTACCTCCTAGGAAGCAAACTGAAAGCTTAAAACCAGAACTTCTTAGGGGGGAAAAAAAAAAAAATTTGTTTAGGGAAGGTCATATACAATTAATAAAAAAGCAGAACTGCCAATGTGACTGTCAGGTGCATGAAATGAAACAGATTGTCTGTCCTCAAACAATCACAATTACTTTACAAGTTGCTTCCAGTAATTACAAGTAAATATTATTATCTTGTTATGTCTCTTTAAATTACAAAACAAACTGGTAACAGCAGTACAAAATATTAGTTCCCTTCTGGAGGGAAGATGGAAATAATTACAATATTTAAGAATTCTCACTTATTTTAAAACGGGGTGGAAGGCTAAACTTGAGTGATGATTTGTCTTTCTAACTCAAAATTTTTCTTCTGTCCCCTTTGGTTTTTTTAGCACCAGTTCTGGTTGTTTCATATTCAGTGTCTTGCTGTGTTTTTATTTTGAAAATCTTGTGTTTGTTGTGGTTGGATGTTTTTGTGTTTCTTGCAGAGGGCAAGGCAAATTTTGTTACACTTCTGAGTTGCCTCTTCTAGTTCTCAAACAAAATCATTCTCTACTTTAATGAAACTTCCTATGCATGCTTCTAAGGGCTTTCTTTTCTGGCTGCAAGAACTTACATGCTGCTAAATGCCATTTTAAACTGTAGATGAGCAATTCAGCTTGCATCTTTTAGGGTATTTGGCTTTATCCAAGTTAGTACCATTTTTTGTTCAGGGAAACTGAATAACATTCATATGCTATGTATGTGAGTTCTCAGATTTTGTGGAAGTACTGCACTGTAACTGATTGTGTTCAATTTTATACTGAAATGACATGATCGTTTTTGCTATATAAATAAATAAAAAGCAAGAGTATATTACAGTACTACTTGGACATTCAGTTTTGATTGTAACTGGAGAAATAAAAGCATAAAATACAACACTAAGGAGAATTTCATGCTGTAAGAAATTTGTGAAGGTTATGTTTTCCATGCACCTCATACTGGATAATGTACAAGAATTTCAGAATCTGACTGTAGCCATCTCTGAAGCTGTTTAAAAAAAAATAGTTTTGTAAGTATGCACTTACATGTGAATACATCCTTTAGGCTTATGGGGTTTTTCGTGTGTGTGAAACTTACTATGGGAAATTTGGTCAGATATTCTATTATATCCTCTTGAAGTCTATTCCCCATTGGCCTCAATATACTTTTTCAGTGCAGTGGTTTTTATTTACTACTATTCATTGACAATTGCATGGGGGGTAGGAGAAAAAAGCCGAACCGGGCTATTTGGTAGCTTTTTCAGCATTGAAAAATAACCTACAAATAGCATCCATGAAGAATTCATTGTTATAAGAACCAAGGGAATTTGGGAAGGAAAGGAAGGAAAAAACAAACAAACAAACAAAAAACCACCACACACAAAAAACCGAACCAACCAACCAAAAACCAACAAAAAACCCCACCAAACCCAAAAAAACCAAACCAACTCTTCCATGAATATTTTTACTTCTTCACTTTCCTTCTGATAATATTTTAAATCTTAAAGACTTGCATATTTGCCAAGTAGTTTTCCTTTTACTACCACTTCCTATTAAGAGTTAAAAATAGTAAATATCTATGCTGGACAGTATGAAATAAAAGGTGGAGAAAGAAATTAACGGGCAAGTGTAACAGTTCAAATGTACCAGTGCATATAAGTCACTGTGGACTCTTACAACAAGAAACTTAGGTAAAGGAATGGTCTGTGTTGTCCTAGATGACAAATTACATAGTTCTGGTAAACAACCCGTGCAGACAACGTCTGCACTGAACAGGTGAATGTGTTTTATGCTTTTACTGCATGTGTGTGCTTCAAGAGGGAACAGAAAATAACGGGGTTTGCATGGCAGGATAAAAGAACCCAGAAGAGTTTGTCAAGCAGTTCGCCAGTGCGGGTTTAATGTAGAAATTTCTAAGCAGAAATCATAGAGATTAAATGATTGCCAGGGAAAAAAAATGTTTTTGCCTGTAATTAATAATGCTGAAAAATCCATTTGTATGTTACATGATTCTGAGAATGTGGTCTTCTGTCAGTGCTGAAATGGACTGGACTGGACTGCAGCTCTTGTTCCAGTTGAAAGGTTCTTTTATGATTATGGTCATAACAATATGGTTATGAAATGCCTAAAATGGTCATATTCTACCTGGGTAGTTATCATTATCACTCTGCTTCTTTCTAGGACATGTTTATGTGCCTTAACTTTCCAGTTTCTTATATATGGTTTAGTCACATTTGGAGTTAATTTTGTATTTCAGTTTTCTAGATGTATTTAAAGAAATACGTAGTTTAAGAATAGCACTGGTGTAATACCATGTTAGATAAGTGTAGGCTAGCATTGGAAATACAAATTAGGTGTGCGAAAGAATGTATTTCAAATACAGGATTGACTTATGAAAGGTACTGATACAACATTTATGGAAGTTATGTAGAATTAGTAATTAACATCTGAAGAGGACCTAGAGATACTCAAGATATCTTCCTCAGCTCCAAATTAACTTTAGAAAATAACAGAAGATCTTATTTACTTCTGGGGTATTCTATTATAAAACTATAACTTTAAAATTATAGTCTAACTGAAACTCACAGTGCAGGTAGCTTTCAAAAGCCATAATTAGGCATTAACATTTTCCTATGCCATTCAGCACTGGTAATGTCATTTGCTTAAAACTGAATTATACACATCCCTTGCAACCATATCACAAAGGATTTTTAGTCTAATTGCCCTCAAAATTAACTTGTGGCCCCCAAATATTCAGTGAAGTGAGATTGCAAGCAGAAATAGTCATCAGTAAAAGTAAAATAAGGAAATTTTTGTTCTTTAAAGACCTTTTTTTTACAGTTAATGTAGTAAGAACTTGGAATTACATGTGTTTATAGAACTCTTGCAGTATTGAGGATTTTGGGCAAGAGGTCTGAAGGAAAAGAGGGATGATTATTCAAGTTCTAGGTATAATAACTTGCACTCTTTATACCATTGTATCCACATTTATTAGTAATGATGGATAACACCTGAGATAAAATTGAACCCTATAGATTTGTATGACTCTGAAGGGTTTCCACATCTTACCCTATATGACTGTGCGTGTGGTTGGCTAGAGATTGTGGAAGGGAGGATTGTATGATCGTGTAACAATGTGTGTAGTAGTGATTTTGGCTAAAGATTGAAACAAAGCCAAGAAAGGCAATGTCTCTAAGCTTTTGCCTTTGCGTCTCACCTGTTTGCTCTTTCCTCAGGGGTATTGAAGCTGTAGGAAGGATTCACAGTAGTCCTCTCCTAATTGCATCATGATTGTGGTTTATTGTCTATCTGCGATTTCATATAATACTACAGTATTCATGAAGATTTAAAGTTTAGGCAGCAAAGAGGTGAACTGTTTTTTCTTTGAATATTTATGTGGTTTAATACAGAATTTTTCCATTAACAGTCTTGGTTTTGGCATAAACAATTCAAAGCTCATAGAGCTAAGATAATAAATTTAGAAATTTTAACATGAGATGTATTAAGTAAACTGCTGAGTTGCAGCCAAATTTCTCTGCTTCTTGTGATGGATCATTATTTCTGATGCGGTGTATCAGGTTGCCTCTCTGGTTGGCTTACTTAAAATCTTTGTGCCAGATGGGACAGGCTTTGCTGCTAGAATGGTTTAGATTGCTTTAATAGTAAATGTGAGGGGGCATGGTAATTGTAAGTACTATTCTTGAAGAGCAAATAATCAGTTATACCTGCAGTCAACAGAACTGCTTATGCAGCCCTGAGTCAGTAGTTGGTAGCTTTCTCTCAAATGGGTGTCTTGTTACTGCAGCTTTGGTTAGGCAGGAGAAAGGAATCTTTCCTTTGACATTCTTAAAGTTCTGTCATATATGCCGTAGGAAATGCATTAGAATGTCTCTTGCGAGTAGGACTTGTAGATATTTCCACAGTGGAAGAACATGTTATTTGGCAGTGCACCCATCATGCTGAACTGTTCAGTGGTTTTGAGGTGAGGAGGTGAATGCCCTGCAATTACTTTCCTCGACTGCTGATTCCTTCCTGTTGGTTTTGTTTCTTTCATGCTGGCACTCAGTGATGGTATGGTCTCTTCAACAACAGAGAGCTCCATTCTGTGCTAAACTTTCTCTACTTTTCCCTTTGTAGTTTTATTCCTTTCCTTCATATTACTCCCTTTAGCTTATTTTTTAGACTTTATTAATGTCATTTATTAATATGCATCTTTACTAGTGATATTTTGTTCATGCCACAGACCATCTTTTTCAAACTACAGTCTGTCGTATCTTCTTGATACATAATTTTTAAATCCTTTCCAGGGTTTAAAGATCTTGTGCCCAAATGTCATTTGAGGCTTAGGAAGGTATCTTGTGTCCTCTCCTGTGTGCCTCAATGTTTGATATTTACATACATATTTATTGATGTATATGGTTTGCAGTTCAGCCAGTGGTCTACCAAAACTTTGAGTTGATGTGATTGTTCTATAGGACATTCTAGGTACTAAACTGTTTTGGATGCTATACCTTCTTTTTTTCCCCAGTTTTTTGGGTGGCTTTACCTGAGATCCTCTTTTTCACATGCTTGTTTCTTCGGGAATTCCAGAGTGTGAAATAGTGCTGGGATGACAATCTTGAAGATTTAACATTTTCTTAACCCGTTGAGTGCATCTCTCAGTATAGATGGCAAAGTAAAGTTTCTCTGTACTGCCCCAAGTGTTAGGTCTTTAAGGCGTGTTCCAGGAGCATTGTTCTTGTTTGCCTTCTATTGTTGTTGTCAAGGTTTCAACATAGCAGAAGTCAATTGTCATTAACAAAAAAAAAAAAAAACCACCCACAAACGCCCCTCCAAAAACCCCACCATTCAAAAAAACCAACCCCCCCCCCCCCCCAACAAAAAAAAAAACAAACAAACAAACAAACAACCCCAAACTTTTAGTCCTGTTTAGTGTAAATTGGAGAGGGTCCTGCTGTGCAGCCACGGGATTTCAGTCTGTAATGGTGAAAAGAGTATTGTTTACCACATCCAAGTGTTTCCTTCAGGAAAGCTTGCTGTTGACTTCCTGCTATTGTTGTTTTATGTTTGAATTATTCTTGTAATTGTGTTGAATTTTCAAGCATAGCTGCAGTTTTTCAGAAATATGGCTAGCTTACAATCAGTTCTAAGTGTTAAGCCAACAGAGGACTATGAAGTTTTTAAACTTGAGATGAATCTGGAACATAAAAATTTTTTTCTCTCTTCTATGCATTGTTAAGAAAGTTTCTTTATAATGAGAAATACTTTATAAGTATTTTCTTTTAAATTGTGTGATTTCTGTTTGCACAAGGAGAATAGGAAGACTGGTAGCAGGAGATCCAGAGTTCTGAAACTTGGCTGCCTTTTTAGATTTTTATTTGTTGCATTCATTTTTAAGGTTATAGGATTCTGCTTTTTTTTTTTCTAGCAGAGAATATGTGCAAGAGATTCACATTTGGAAAAAGATTGCGATCTCTCTCTATTTTCTGGCTTGGTGTGACCAAGTAGTTCGATAACTTTCAGTACTGTACATTCACTTCAAGGCTGGAAAACACACACAGATTCATGTTGTAATTTTTTTTCATTAGTGCTCAGAGAAACTTTTAAGAACTTTGTGTTAATTTCTTATAAGATTATTACTGAACTGTTATATATGAACTTGCAGAGAATTTTGTAAACTAGTTAGTGTAGCTTGGAAATTTAGGCATGAAACTTTCAACTTTTACTTGTTAGGGTATAGTACTGAAAAGGAGTTTTGAGTAAACTCTTATGTAGAATGAAATTTGGTGTCAGTGATTTGATTACCACGGGTGTGAATTGGGGTAGTGAATCATTTCCACGCAGTCTGCAGAGCTGTTGCTGTCTGGGGTTTGAAGAGTATACAGCTGAAAAAAGAAGTGGTTATTCAATCTTACTCATCCACAATTCAAACAAAGTCTTTAACTTGAGCTCTTCAGTGTTTCAGAGACATGCTCCTTTGTTCTGTTTCTGTTTGCCTAGACTTCCTTCCAGAAATTCAGGTTAATTTGAGTCTTTTTAAAGCTATTATTCTTTTGGTAATGAATCAATGCTCAAGTTTGCACCTGGATTGGATGGCTAGAGCTGCAGCAGGTGCAGAATCAAAATGCAGAGTGACCTAGATTGACGTAGAGCAGTGGGCTTTAAGCAAATTGAAGGCACTTTGAGCATTAATACTCGTATGCAAGGAAATGGAACATATGCCCAAATGGTGATGTAGAATATAATCAGTCCAATGAGCTGATGCATTAGTGTGCATATTTTCGTTTCCAGGTCTAATTCTTTTAAATGAGGAGGCACTCAGATTGATGCGTGGTGGTGCTAGAAAGGTAACGAGTGATGAACCACACTGGAAAAGTGTATGATTCTTTTGACAGTCTTTAGGTCATTGAACTGTGAAATTGTGACCACAATACATGCAATGACTGGAGAAGAAAAGATAGTCTTAATGTTAACTGATGATAGTGTCTGTTTTTGAAGCATTAGAACTGATTATTCAGTACTAGTTATTGTGTTTATTCTCTAAAGATGTAGTTTTTAAGGCATTTGTTGATGTCGATGTTTCTAACAATGCTTATAAAACTGATTATATTTGGCACACAGAAAAAGTTGCAATACAGTTTGTCATAATACGTTAATGTTGGGCTTTGTTTGCATTCTCTACTCTTGAGTGTTAGGCCTGCGTTTAAAATATTTAATATGGGACTGCTTTTTGCCTAAAGGAAATGTGTATGATAACTTTCTTGTAATTTTATTGAAAAATCCCAATGTATTGAAGTAACTCAAGTAGGTTTTTTTAGCAGTTGTTCTGCATCTAATTCCAAGTTTAAAAATAAGGATCCAAAGTCTTGCCATCATGATAACTTTTATGTAAAGGACTCTTTTCTTCTTAAATACCCTTTTCTTCGTAGATGGCTTATAATTTTATCTGCTTCCTCTATTACCATCAGTGAAGCTATGACTTTGAAACTGGAGTTGCAAACTAATTCTTGGCCAGGCATTAATATTTCATCTCTGTGCTGGTGCATGACTCAGCAGCACAGGTTTGAGCTGGCTTGGGAGGGAGGGGAGAAATGTATTGCTTTTGTGCTCTTAGTCAGAGGGTATGATACGGCATTTATGCTGATGGATGCCGGGGGCGTGTACCCTGGTGCTCCAGGTTGCTCTGTGTTCTGCTCCTCTTTACTGTGGCCTGTGGGTCCTCTTGTCAGCCACTGCCCTTGGAGAATGCTCTGGAAGAAGGGCCTCGCTGCTTGCTAGCCTGGTCCTTGATTGTCTTTTACAACCAGCTGCATAAACCTGGCTAACACCCTCAGCAATTTTTGAAATGGGAATGCAGCTATAACTGTGGAGTCCCTGACTTGGAAGCATTAGTTTTCTGCTTTGCACAGGCTGAATACAGTGAGTGGAGCTGAAGGTACTACTGTATGTGGCCAAGTGTACAAATTGTTGAGACCTTATAAAAAGGCACAGAAGTGCAAGTGGCAGGGGTCTCACTTGTAACAGTGCTTATTTCTTTAAGAAAAGTCAGTGGCTAGTAGAGTATCACATGGTGAATGTGAGAGGATCAGGTCAAAAAAGCTGTATTCTGAGAAAAGAGTGTCTGGGCTGTTACCAGTTAAAGGAGGGTTGCTGTGGTTATCTGGAAGCTGGCAATGCTTAACACTCATTCACCAGTTGCTTGAGAGTTTGAGGCAGGAAACTTGAGAGCTGGTGGGCAGTTTGGGAGGTGGTAGCAGACCCTCGTAGTGGCTGCAGTAACTCTTTGCAAGAATGTAAGTGGGTACCTACGTTCTACTTTGACCATTTAGCATCTCTTAGATTTACATTAATAAGGAAAAGTACTATGCTATTATTTACAGATTATCAGGACTGTTTTGTTTACTACCTGAGTAGCTGTTAAATAGCATTGGAAGGCCTGCGCAGCGGTCAGCAGGCAAGAGTGCCTGCTCTAATGCTTGAGGCAACAGGTGGCTCTTTAGGATCCTACTTGTTTGCTTCTCCTGCTAGGAGGAAGGGTCAGCACAAGGCTGGGAGCAGGAAGCTGGTGAGAGCCAGAGCTTCTGTTTAGTGGCTCTTGTGGCTCATTAAATGAACCAGCTCACATTTTGTGAGGGACTTGGGGAGGTTTTTGCAAAAGATGAAACCACTGGCGGTTGAGCAGAGGATTGTTCCCTGCCAGGTGCCTCTCTCCCCTTTGATTTACTTTCTAACTGTGCTGCTTGCTCTGTGGACCTTTATTCTCTTTGCAATGCTGATGGAGACTTGGGTTAGGGTTTTTTAATTAATTCAGAAGGAATGCAGAATTTTATTAGGGACAAAATAGAAAAAGAGTTCAGTGGAAAGAAATAACTGAAACAAGGAACAAACGTGTAGAACTAATTACATAACCAGTATTTGTGCTGAGAGGAAAGGAACCGTGGCAGGCCAGGCACAACTGGGGATGCTGCTTTGCTGGTGTTGTTAAGGAGTGTCTGTATTCTTTGAAGTTCAGAAAGAACATCTAATTGAAATAGTTGGAAATTCTCCATGTCACAGGCAAGAGGAACCCATAATAGGTCAGTCTGGAAAGAAGAAAGGTTCCTATGGTGGTGATCTTCTGAAATTCAGAAACAACTGTCAGTCTAGATTATACACCTCTGATTTATGTCACTCCAGGTTAGCAAAAGCATCTTTTCAACTTAGGGGAGCTCTAGCAAGTATTCTGCAAAGCTTCAGGGACCACCTGAGATATTAATATGCTCCTTGCCCAGAAACAGTGACCTATATAGTCACAGAGAAAACTGTTATCCATGGAAGTGTTCATCGGATGCAGCTTCACTATCTTTAGCTCAGGTTCAGCTGTATGAGCCCTGAGCTAAGACTCAATGCATAATTACATCTTGGGGTTGGGGGGAAATGTGGTAGGGCAATACCAATTTATAAAGGTTTCTTTTTCTTTTTTTTTTGGTAGAGAAGACTGCATTCAGGTCTGTCTCTACCTGCATTTTGCTTTCTCAGAATCAACTCTGTTGTCTTGGTTTCATCTGGGATAGAGTTAAATTTCTTCCTAGTGCTGTGTTTTGGATTTAGTATGAGAAGAATGTTGATAACACACTGATGTTTTTAGTTGTTGCTAAGTACCCTGCTAGTCAAAGACTCTTCAGAGGCTGGGAGGGAGCATAGCTGGGACAGCGGGCTGAGCTGGCCAACGGGGTATTCCATACCATATGGTATAGCTGCCTGCCGAGTTAAACCACAACATCTGTGTAGTTCAGAAATGTTAAATCTGGCAGAAGGGGAGGGGTGGCCTTGAGAAGCCAAGATGAAGAAGTGCTGGAGCTGAGGTGACTTTGTGTAAAACAAAATATTGGTAACACTAGACCTCTCCACTTGGTAGTTGGTGGTAGGTCTGGTAGCATAATCAAGGAGGTGAGGTGGGGAAGGTAAAACCAAAAACAGTGTTCAGAAAGTAGATACCTACCTCTGTGGTGAGAGGAGCATGATCAGTTTTCAGCTCTTGGGTATCTTTTTCTAGGTACTGGAGAGTTATTAAATCTGGGAGGCTTTTCTGCCTCATTTCCTACAAGTGTGTGATAACCTTTCTCATCTAAGGAAGAAAGAATGAGCAACCATAGATGCTTCCCAGAGCATCTGCATTGTTTTCAAGGTTGTCTGGGTTTCAATTTAAGTTAATTTACTCATGATAAGAGCAAGAAGCTCTAACAGTGTTGAAAATCTAATGTTTTTCTTGGACTTCTTGTAGATTCAGGTATGAGCATTACTTTGATTCTGCATTATTTTTGGTCTATTATGTTTTTGTGCTGATGCATTGAGTGAAGGTGGTGTAATAAATGGCAATAATCTTCCAATTCCTAATAGCTGTTTCTGCACAGTATCAGTTACCTTTACCCAAGTCCAGTTGAAATAGCCCAAAAGTTGCTTAGGTGTAGACAAATGCTTGCTTATCATAGTTTGATTGATGATTATCAAGCCATTTTAAAGTATGAATTAATTGGGTGGTTGGTTGGTAGGGTCAGTGGACAGTAGATGCACAAGGCTAGGGAATTTACAAAAGGAAAAAGGTTTTCTTGCAAGTCCTGGTGGCAATATTCAGGAGCTGATTTCAATCTTAGAGCACTGAGAATAGGAGGACAGAGAAGGAGTATTCAAAAGCAAACAGGCTAGTGCCAGCACGTTTATTCACTGAGCACTTCCAGGCTTCTGGCACTTACTCAGCATAAATTCAGTCTAATTTTAAAACTACTGAAAAAAAAAAACCAAACCCAACCCAGAACAACCTTTTTATCACCTTTAGTCTGGTAGTGTGAATTTATGCAGATTATATCCTCTGTATCATATGACAATGGTGTTGTTGCTCTGCTGCACTCCAGAAGTGAATTTATCATGTTAAATGGCCATGGTTTTATAGTCAGCATGTAAACCGGTTTCTTACCAAGTATATTTTTCCATTAATACAACTACAAGTTGAATATGTTGCATTATAATGCGTTCTGGGAATATGAGGTACTTCTCCATTTTGTAGTGAAGAGAATTTCTGAGATTGCGTGCATGTTGTAACATATTCTCACAAAGATTTAAGTTTATATCCTTTCTCTGGAGTCGTTTGAATGATTCCGTGCAGCAGGAAAAGCTTACTCTGGTTACAGGAAGCAGAAATACCAAATGGACCTCTGTCTAAAGAAAACACAGATTACTAACCAGGCTTTGTATTGTGAACAGAACCTAAACCACTACCAATAGCAAGATCCATTCTTTGCAAAAATAATTTCAAAGATATTTCCAGTGTGGTCCCTTTAGACATGACATCCCTATGTTCATAATGGTTTACAAGAGACTTTCTTTCTTTGCAGAAACGGAAGGCTTTAAAATTGATACCATGGGCACCTATCACGGAATGACTCTGAAGTCTGTAACGGTAAGCTAAAAGTCTTTTCTTAAATATATTTTATAGACTTAGTAGTGTACACATATCTATATCTATATCTATCTATATATATCTATCTTGTCAGCCTGGCCTAGGTTCTGGAAGGTCACTTTCGTTGACTAACAGAATTGATGAAAGTTCTTCTCTGTGAAAAGATAAAACATGTTTTGTTTTGGTCTGCACATTTTAGAGATCTTTGCTCAAGGGATTTGTCTGCAGTAAAAAGCTGTGCTGGGAGGGTTTTGCTGGCAGGTTCTTCATGTGGAGGTGCAGCCTTCTTGTGCTTGACTATGCTAAGATACCTGGCTTTTTGCTAGCTTTATGTATGTCTGTGAAGGACATCTTTCATAATCATAAGTGATAAAACTAGGTTTTGGAGTATCGCTCTGTTTCTTGCTCTGCATTTAATAAGAATAAATTTGTTTAGTGGTGGAAGAATTTGACCTCTGCGTTACTGTTGAAGCTTTCTAGCCTATTGAGATGGATTTCTTTTGTATGACTTTACAATGCTGTCAGTGGGAATTGCTACATACACAGATGAGAAAGAGAGACCCTCAAACAGATTTTCCTTTTTTTTTTGGCCAATATTTGCCTGCTTTTGTGGAAGTGGGTTGAATGCTCTCAAACAAATGCTGTTTTGATCTGCTGGTAAGTAGGACAGATGCTACAAAACTAATGTAGAGCGCTCATTAAGGTTTTTGCCATCTGCATACCTATATAAATCTGATGAATAGACAGCACTAAACACTCTCCTAAGTCCATGCACTACTTCTAGTTTGCACTTCTAATTTGAACATAAAATAGTATCTTGAATGTAAATTTCTTAAAAACGTTTAGAGCTTTTTCTTGTTTGCTAGAAGTTCTTGCCCAAGTCTTTCATTCCCAATGTCCTCTGGACTTAAAATACTTTAAAAAAAAAAAAAAAAGGAATATTTTAAGGAAGGAATCTACTTAGTTCTAAACAGTGTTGTTTCTAGATTAATTCAGAAGTTGATTGGGTGAAGAAGGAAAATAATGCATTTTGTCTGAAGATTTGTTCTTGAACCTTGCACGAGTTTAGGGCTGCTTTATGAGGGAACAAGCAGTGATGTTATACCAAACCAAGGTTTCTATGGTATAATGTATCTGTTTCAAGTGGTAGTGACTTGAAACGACTTAGTAAATGACTTAGTAAATAGGTTCTGTTTAAATTGCCTGTGGGGAGGAAAAAGAAAGAAAGAAGCTAAAAAAAAAAAAAAGCAAGATTATAGTAAAGTAGAAATGTTGTAATGTTTTAAGCTTGTCAGTATAAAAGCTGTAAAAATGAAGGGATGCACAGTAACTGTAAAAATGATATATTTTAAGTTCACTAAAAAAATAATTAAGGTTTTTTATTCTAGGAATCCTAGCTCATGTATTCAGCATACTACCTAGAGTTTTGAGGTAGAGTTATTAAACTGTCATTGCTGGTTTCTTTCATTAAGAAAGAAAATATAACTGATATTAAATTACTAGTAAATCTTTTTGCAACATAAACTAGAATTTTTTGAAATAACTATTTAAGAGGTATTGCATGACTGCACATAAAGCATCATCTGGTGTCATGAGAAATATTAAAACTCCATTGTCATTTAGCGTTTTTCTAAGGAAGAACTCGTAAGGCATTTTTGGAGCCTTATTTTCCAGACTATTAAAAAGGTGCCCTAAATGTTTAGCTCATTCATAAATTGCAGTGCAATACTGACTTTGTGTTTCAGATGGGGGAGAAATAAATCTGTTAATTATGTGACACAGAAATGTTCATCTGTTTTTGTCTAAATTTTGTCACAATGATGGACCACATAGTTCTAACCCATAATCTTCAGATCGTTGTTTTGTATAGAATACTTAATCTCCTACCAGTTAGCAAATTTTACATTATGCTTTTACTCAGTTTTTTTTGTGTTTTGTTCCTATTTTTTAAGCTAGGCAAAACTAGGGAGGAAATGGGAAAGTAATTTCTTCCCCTAGAGGTTTAACAGAAAAGTACATTATACTCAATGGCTAAACCTTAGGAATATGGAGGATAGCATTGGAATTGCATTCTACCTACATGATGTCATCTGCTATCCTCATAATATTGGTATAATCACTTTTGTGAACTCATCAAACATTTCAGAGGAATTGAAGCGTTAGGTAGCTCTTTGTTAGAGGCTGTCTTCAAACTTCAGGCCTCTGATTTCCAGATGAATGGTGAATTTGAAAGGTTCATTTTTATGCCATTGTTCTCCTTGACTTAAGTCGCTCCTCTTTCTTCTATGGTGTTTGTTTCCATTAATGTATAGAGAGCAGTCATACTCTCTTAAAACTTCTTGTTTTGCTTGGCTAAACAGGTCTTACTGTGAAATAAGCTTTCAATTCCCATGTAAGTTTTCTTTCTTTAGCTATTCCAGTTAGAATTCATCTTTTTTTTGAGCATGGAGAAATAAAATTTCATGTAGCCTTCTAAGTGAGATCTCGCCAATGGTTTGTAGAAAGCCATTAAGAATTTTGTACTGCTTCTGAAATTATAAATATTGCCTTGAGATGGATGAATTATGTATTTTACTTTATCTTTGTTCTTTATCACTTTTTTGTATCATCTTATTTTTGCTCTAGTTTCCACTTTGGTTGTGAGTTGCATGTTGGAAGAGATTGTTTATCCCAGTGTGGTGGTTCATTTGAGTGTTTAACATTACTGGTAGTACCATCTACCCTGACTTTTGTTCTCTCTGTGTTACATTGATTCCTTTAGCTTCCTTGTCACACATTGTCTTTTATTTTCTTTGTCTGAACGAAACAGTTTGTTTTGATGGGTAGTCTTTTCTTTAAAAGGTTGATGGAGCCATTAGCTTCCAATAGTTTTGATCTTGTTAGCAATTGAAAAAAACTTTGTAGACGTATGCTTGTTACCTGGAGTGTAAACCGTGACCTACTGTCTGGAGTTGCCTGTCTGCTTCTCATGTAAAATTTGTAAGAAGCTTTTATTTGTTTTACATTATATTCCCTACATATCTTCCACTTGCACCCTGCCTTATTGTAATTCTCTGTAATGATTTTTATGAAATGTGCAAAACTTCTGTTTTGTGTTTGTTCTTGCTGAAATGTGAGTTGTCCTAGATGCTTGTTCTTTTTAACAGCAAAACAAAAACTTCTGCATCTTGAGTGCTTTCTTTTCATCAGTGATGCTGGAAACTTTCTTAGCATTCAAAACTTGTGCCAGAACAGATGGTGAATGGTGGGCTTTTTCTGAAGTAATGTCAGCTAAAATAACTTGTGCTGCTGGCAGTTCTTCCCTGTAACAGGGTTTTTGCTTAATTGGCACACTTACTTTCTCTTAGGAAGAACTGTCTTATTTAATGAATTTTTATTGTGAAGGCATGACTTCATTATTCTGGATCTGGAATTGTTTGTAACAGGAAATCTTCCTCAGAAAGCCTTTTTTAATGCCTGTGGCACCTTCTATTTGCCTGGATTGATGATGTTTTGCAAATGAGTAAGCTAGTGGTGGTAAGCTCTTGCTGTCCAGTTACCCAGCAGTTCATGTTGCAAATTGTGCAGCGTGACTTTTAGAAACCTACAGGTCTACCTGCAGGCTTCACTTCAAAGCATAATCCCCTGTATAGCAGGGCAACTTCTGTTTTTTAAGTAGGAAAGTTTGCTGTTTGAGATGGATCAAGTAAGAGCTATGGAAGATAAGTATGTTAGTATTTTTGTGCCACGCAGGGTGTGAGGGAATGCTGAGAGAGAATCTTAAGCCGATATTCTCAACATGTTCTTTCTTAATTGTGTAAATTTGACATGTTCAGGGCATTAGCCCTTCTGCTAAAGAGAAATGTTAACTTGGAGTCTAAGCCAGTGTCATCTAGAGGAAGCCTAGAAAGTGGGTCTGACCTTTTTATATATAATGAAATTGAATTTTGGACTACTGGTTTCCGTAACTAGAATATGTGAAGTATTTAACTGTTACTATAGCTTGAGATGTCAAGATCAGAACAAAGTAGCTATCTGCACCTACGTCAGGATATTGGAGAAGTTGCTTGTTCCGTGAGTGTCTGATAAAGCTGGCTTTTATACATTGGTACTAAAGTATATCCTTATCCAAGCTGACGGCATGCTTTGTATTGGGTGTGGGCACATGCAAATAAATTTGTTTCTCCATGACAATAATAGTCATGGTGATGCTGATTTTACTCATCTTTGTGTGTTTTCTTAAGTTTTTATGACTATCCTTACCAGATAGTTCGGGGCTACGCTTGAAGAATCAGTATAGTTAGTGAGGGTTTCAGTTGAGGCACTTCGCTTGTAGCAAACTCAAATGCAAATTTCTGCAGTGGATTCAAAGATGTAAGTTTTATCTCTAGTAAGAAATGCTATGTAAGTTTTCCGTGCTTCTGAGTTCAGTGATAATGTTTTTCCTACAAATTAACAAAAGTAACATCCATCTTTCCAGTGTAAACTGCCAAGCTCTACAACAATCTCTCAGTTGTAAAATTACCCTGAGTAAACATATGAGACTATCAGTAATTAAAGAAAATACATTACATTTCAGTCGAGACAAATACATTCCATAGTCCCGATAGAAAACAACTAATAAAAAAAGGGAGTCCCTATGTAAGCCACAGTACAAGCAGGCTTAATTTCAGAAGAATTGGAAAACTGGTTCAGCACCTCTAAGGTCAGCAGCTTTTTTCATCAGTTTGTGGTCAGTATCAGATTTTGAGCATTAACTAATCAAAGGATGTTGCTGTTATTGCCCCCAAAATCTTTTGAGTATGGTATAGTCTCAGTGATTTTATTATTTTAACTGAGGTTGTTTAACCTCTGGTGTATTTTCAAAGGATTAGTGTGTAGTAGAATGAAGGGAAATGTGAAGTTTCTGGCACCTTAAAGACTGGGCCACTGGAGAGGAGGCATGTTGCGGCAGAAGCAATCAACATGGTGTATGCACATATTTTATATAAAAGACTTCAGATGATTGCTATGTTTCTGTGCAAGTAGGTAAATCCACAAGATCTTTTTTTTAATTTATCGTGAGGAATTAAGAGTGTGATTCAGTGCCAAAACTTGAAATGACTTTTCAGAAGTATATAGTGGAATTGGACGTTGTCTCTCAATGTACAGATAGATAGCACTTACCTTTAAAAAACAAATAAAAATGTAATACATCTTAAATATTAGATAGGAGAGATATAACTACTTATCCGCATGTCACCAGTTTTCTGTGTCATGTCCTAATCTCATTAAAATATTTGAGAGCAGTGGTATTGAGGGAGGAGTCAACAAAACAACAGACTCTCTGAAAACGTTTGAAACAGGCTCTGAAGCGGAGCATAATTTTCTTGCAATCACTGCATAAGCTGGTCATTATTCTTGACACGAGTGTAGCACCAGCCTGCCCACACCCCTCCACGGGCCGAGCTGGAACGCTCTGTGTGCATGCTGTTCGGTTTTTAACCATCAAAAGGAGGCAAGGAAAACTGTAATAACTGTCATTAGAAGAGTGTTCCATAGACAATGCTGGAGGGAGAGACTTCTGTTTTCATTGGATTTATAAATTTCTTTCATGTTAAGTATATTTATCCGTAACTGTAATTCAGACATAACTATGAGGTTCTCGGTCCGTGAGGGTTAAGAGCTAGGACATGACCACTAACTCAAAAAATCCTTGAGCTGGAGAAATGGATGTTTCCCCAGAATAGCCTGCCAGCAACCTTACACTGCTCTGGGGTAACAGACTAGAAGGCCTTGCGTGTCTATATTGCTCTACTGAGAGTGGATGAAACGCAACCAGGTTTCCTAAGGACTATTACTGTATGTTATATTTAAGGTCCACACAACAATTTCAGTGGTTGGCATTTCATTGCCTGAGTCGTGTTTCAAACATTAAGTAAATTACTCTCCCTTAAAGAGTTTTACTGTAAATAGTCAAGCTGATAGAGACCAAGGAAAATCACATACAAATGCTGCTTTCAAGAAAATGTGTTATGTTGAACAATGCTGTACTTGTTTTCTCAGCAATTGTAAATCATGTACATCTGTGCCAAGATATCTTGCCGTTGTACTGCATTATACAATAGAACTGCCTGTTTTGTTCCTTATAATAGGTTTTATTTTATTTTGAGACTAAGAACTGCAAATTCAAGAAAAGAAGTGGATGTTGTATGATCAGTCACACGTCAGGAAGTTAGGCATTGCTATGTTGCCCAGTATGCTACTGAACAAAAGAGGGAGCAAGACCTGGAGCCATCTAGCTTTGTTACTGAGGGAATGTGTCTGAAGTCACTGTTCCGTGTAAAACTCGACTGTGTCAGCGTGCTAAGTGTACTTGTGGCATGCCTGTCAGGTCCTTGAGTGGTTTAAATGGAGGAGTGCTAAGTATGAGAATCCTAAGTATTTCTGAGTATATGTTGAAGTGGAGCTTTAGATGTCCAGGGAGCTTTACTTAAAAAAGCTTGAGAGCCTTAAAAATTCTTGGTATGAATTTTAAGATGACTTGTAGACCTGTCTTGACCTAAAGCTGAATGATAGGAGTTTATTTGCTAGCCCTGTGGGTGTTCCTTGAGAAACTCATCTGCCATGTACATTGTGCGCTAGGACTCAGATCCTTTACGAATGGTTCAGGAGTCACTCTCTTCTGGAAACATGACCCCAAATAAAAATGTCTAGGAAACTTCATTTGTGTTCTTTGAATTGGTTGTCCACTTTCTGCTTGAATCCTATATAGGTGCTTAGGTTCATTCGTGTTTCTCAGTTTTATAGGGCATTGCTCAATGCTACCAGCTGAACTTGAGCTACAGATTTTTATACGTTATCCTAATTGTTCTGAACAATCAAACATCATATGCTTCATACAGCTTATACGTTAAACAATGTTGTCAACATATTTCCCTTTACAAATTATCTCCAAACATCTACCGAATATGTAATAGCTGCATCTTCAACTGACAGTTCGTCGTCAAATTTCTTCTAATGAGGAAAGAACAACTTAGCTATTATGTAGCGTTGTAATTTATTCACAACTGTTGAAGGCGGTATGAAGGTCTTACGGACCCAGTAGAAACAAGCATGTGACAGATGGGGGACCAGAAGGTAGTTCACTTTAACATCCCTTCTTCTCCCTGCAAGTTTATCCACATTTGCCAAACTAATCACATGGGTAGCCATCCTATTGTCTTTGAATAAGAGTTTTAACAAAGTTTTGAAGGTTTCTAACACACTTTGCAATTCATGATACAGTAACTAAATCAAAGTTAGAATTCAAGTATTTAATGATCAGCTGAGTCATTTATGTAAGTAATTTGAGATGACTGAGTCAAGATTTCCTTCTCTGTTCAGTTGTTGAGATTATACCATTGTCATTAGGCCATGTGACACTTTACTACTTGGTTATTTGCTCATAATAGAGTAAGATACAATTTATTGTTTGTGGAAGCAAGTTTTCTCCTTGGAGTACTTGCTTATATGTAACTTAGCATCATAGTCATACCTTTTTCTGACCTGGGAGGGTAGGATAGCTTGATTGTTACCCTAGCAACATCCATAGAACATGTCTCAAAGCCCAGTCTCACATACCTCTTACTCATGCTACTTACTACTACTTAGTTAAGCCAGAGCAAATTCTTCTTTGAGTTTTTTTATTTGTGTAAGTTCTGTACTTTGTCCTTATTGTCAAGGCCCTCTTTGAACATTCTTAAGGACTGTTGTTTCCATTTGTGGACTTTGTTCTAGAGTTGCTATTTTAAAAGGTCCACCTCCTTTCCTTCTTCTTGCAGTTGTGGGTTTGTTTTGGTTTGGTTTGGGTTTTTTCTCTCCTTACATTGAACTCTCTTTCAGTATTTGGCTGTTAGTGTCTGAATCCAGCCAGAGGGTATCTCAGTGTGGCAGACTTTCTTCACAGGTGTACAGTTATTACGAGAGTGTGTTATAGGCAGGTGTTCTTTAGTTCTTGCATAAGAATATGTAAGGCAAAGATAGTATTTTCTAAGCACGTCAAACCTGCAGAGCTCAGAATTGAGACAGATCTTTGGAGGCAAATGTTAATGAACCCTGGTTCTTGGGCTTTTGGGGGACGGATTATAAATGATGTCATTCAGCGCTATTTCAATGTAGTGCAACATCACTAATGAGAAGGTCCAGTTAGAATAGCAAAATAGGTGATATTTTTAAGCCTTTAAGGCAATTCCTTCTTGCATCATTTAAGAAGGTAATTGATTAAGGATGACTATATTTTGGTCTCTAACTTTATGTGATTTTATTGTTACATCTAAATCCAGGTGTTAATCTGCCTGTGTCTTTTACGCGGCCACATGCTGTTGCTGTTGAATCTGCATCCTCACTTTCAGGATGTTTACATATGGTTTGTTTATCGTTGCTAGGACAATATATAGGCAAAGCCCTGGTTTACTCAGGCTTGCCACTGGTGGTCCTGGATACAGTCTGTTTCAGTGTACGCTTTCTCATTAGGTAAATGACTGTAAAGACTATATAATGAACTCTGCATTAGTTATGGCTCACTCAACTAGCATTTAGGCAACACTGATCATACCTTCCAGAATATACCTGTGATTGCGATCTGCTGAGCTGCCATCTGGAGCTATATTTATGTTTTCACTGAGCGATATGATACTGTGGAAACTACTTGCATCACTGCTGCTGGAAGGGTGGTTCTTTGGTCTTTATTTATCTAAAACTCTCTTAAAGACACTGCTCAGCTAAGTGAGTTGAGGGGAGACCTGTGTATGTATGAAAGTGCATGTAAGTGATGAAAGATGCATTGTCTATTTTAATTTTCATTCACCACTTTCTATTTTGCCCCTCTTTATTCCCAAAAGGATTGTGGGATTTCCTGGAGGTTTTTGGTTTGGGGGTTTTCTAAGTCACAGGAACCTCCTGTATATAGGACTTGGAACTTGACACTGAAGATACTGATCGGATTAAAAGAAAAAAAAAACATCTGGTTTCTAATCTTTGTGAATTGATGAATGCACAGTGTGAATGTGAATTTCTCTGAGATAAAACATTCTGATTTTCTTTTAATGTGTAAAAGCAATTCTCAGATTTTTGTTTGCTACTATATGAACATACTGATTTTCAGTTCTTACTATTTCAAATAATGAAGGTTTGTCCAATTACTTAAAAGGTCAAATCTATCTAAAGCAGCTGGTAAATTGAAAGAAAGTGATAAATAACTTTGAGAACAACTGGTTTTTTTACAAATACATATTTTGATTAGCTAGGATATAAAACTTCTGGTTAGACTTCATACAACACGAATATTAACAAAGCATGTTTTTATTTCACCTTACATTACCATTGCATTTGGCAGACTAAGTTTTAGGAAGTTGAACTGTTCAGTTGGTTTGCTACTTTAGGAGACTTGGGATGTATTATTGGAATTAAAATATCTCGCTTTTTTGGCTTTTGAGGTTAAAAAGCAGGCGACACTTTCCCTCCATAAAGGTGTATGAGTGGGTTTTGTGCGTAAGCAACAGATACACTTTTAAAATTCAGTTAAAGTGTGAAGCAAAATTTTGTGTGACTAAGCAAAGTGATGTAGTGATGTGATAAGATTGCTTGTAGTTAACTGTCAGTCTAGTTGCTGTAAATCCATAGTACTTTTAATTTAGAAATTTTAAAAAAATTCTAGGTTTCTTCATAGGGAATAAAAGTAATGTATTTTTTTCTCTATAATCACCTAAGTCTCTCTTCCACCTGAGTAAAGTGGGTATCTCCTCATACCCTCCTTTGACCTGGAAGGAAGTGCAGTTGATGACTTAGAGGTGTTTGCTTTCGGGTGTCTTGGTGCTGCCATTTTGAGGAGACAGAGAAAAAGCACTGCCTGCCTTTCCCTCCTTGGGAGCAGTAATTTGAGGGTTTCATTTCCCTGGCCAGCAATTTTCATAAAAATTGACAAAGGCAGTAACTTTTCTACAGGCTTTACTGAAATTGGAAAGTAGGTTCAAAACATACTGTGGAAGAAGGGAGGGAATATTACTAAAGTAGGCTGCTAACAAATCTGTTTCTTGAGGCGGTGGGAGGGGGGGAAACCTCTCCTTTTACTTTGGAATAAGGAGACTTGAGGGTGCGTCATGCAGCAGTATTCATCAGTCCTACTTACTAGTTATCTTTGGAGCAGTTGATGTAAATCAGGCAAACAGATTGCATTATTAGTGAAATTAAAATGGAATCCAGTTGCCATTAAAAAACATAACCTGCCTGATTAATTGTGGTTTATTGTGATTACTAAGTAAAACAAGAGACTTCTTGTTTTGGATGGAGAGGGCTTTATAAGGCCTTAAGCCAAATATTTTGTAGCTAATAATATATACAATATATTATAATATACACAATATATACAGCTACCTCATACTGGTCTATAAAATCCGATCTGTTTTAGGGTGACATTGTATGCTGCAACAAACCACCGATTTTATAGGAGGTTTCATGTGTATAATTAGGTCTAGAAAATAATGTCATGAAAAAGCTTCCAAAAATATCTGGACATGAACAGCAAGTGAAATGTAGATTAAAGTAGTAAAATACATATTAGAATACTAAATGGATCATAATGCTATTTTAGAAATTAAAATCTAAAGGGACTCTGGACTGCCTGGTGTAATGGTACATCTGGTTTTAAAGGGTAGGTTTATAGTTGGCTCAAATTTCATATGTGAAATTTGAACATGTAAATCAACTTCCTTGTTCATACCTGGAATCTTTTGAAAATTTTATTTATTTGTTTGTTACAGTTGCCATTCAGACTGATGAAAGAATAGCCTAATCAGGCAGTGTGCTCACCTTTATTTGGATGTACTAAATACTTAATAAGGGTAGCTTTCATATGCATGTTATTATACTGTACAACAAAACCACATATTGAATATGTTTCTTATATTCCTTCCCCTGGCAGTTCTCAGCAAGACTCTTAATGTCCTTTTATTTTCTTTTCTGGAAAGCTGCCTGTAGTTGGCTTGTATTATCAAACTGTGTGAATTGTGATTCTTTCAAATATGAATGTAGGTATTAGATCCTTTTAAACAATGAGTACCATAACAATAATCCATATGCAGGGAACATTTTACAGATGGAAACTTAGAAAACACAGAAAATATTTTCAAGTATTATTTTATCACTCCTTTATATGGAGCTGAAAGGAAAAGAATATAAAAGATAATAAGTACTCAACATCCTCCAGGTTAAGATCAAGAATGTATTAAATTTAAACAGTAGTTACTAGCATACTCATATTTGTGAAAGTTCTCTGTTATGAATAAGAATCATACCTTTAAGGAAATAATGTCACTTTTTCTGATGCCTCTCATAAGTGGAATGGAAATGATTGATAAACCTGACATTTAATATTTGGCAAACTTCAAGGAGTTTCTGCCTTATGTTCAGTGAAGTGATGTTTCTTTAGTGAAGCCATATTTAAACTATATTAAAATGCATAGAGATATATTGATACTTCATAAATGTGGTATAACTGAAGAATGTTCACAGCTTTAAGAAATATGTTATGATTTTTTTTCTTTTTTTTTTTTTTTTTTTTTTTTTTTTAAAACAAAAGACTTCCTTTGGCTCAAGTAGGCTTGGCCAGTTTCTTCTCCTACCACATTCCCCAGAAGGAAGCTAAATTAATTCTGTCCGTAAGAAGATTAAAAGCTGATGGGCTGGGCAGATGTTTTCTTTTCTCAAGGGTGAAGGAAGTAGAATAAGGTTCTCTGGCAAGTCTGAAGATGATGGGGGGGAAAATGTTTTGCTTGTAGTTAAATTGCAGAAAGTCATTTATGCCTTTCGGTGATAAATTCTGGGGGTTTTTTTCGGTGGGGAGGGTTCTCAGTCATTTTTAAACTTGTGCTTTGTGACAGTATCTTGGTGGAGGAAAAAGATGCATTCTGGTTTTATTTATTAGTACTTCGTTCACTCTAACACTGATCTGTAGTGAATTTGTTATACTTCAGTGTAAATTTAAGTATTACTGTGAATGTATTTCACTTCTTAATTCTTTGTTTTTCACTGTAAAATATTTAAAACTTAGAACTCTTCTACATAGAAAAGTATACACTTATCTAAATCAGTTCAGTTAGTTTTCAGTTCTTTTGATTAATATTTTAATATTTTTCTTTTCCGCTGGTAAAGCCCTGGCTGAAGTCATGCTTATCCCTTATTACCAGGCTGCTGTAGGAGAGACTTATGGTGGACCTTCTGTGCTTTCTAGCAGTATCCACAGGCGTTCTCTCTTTGATATAAACTGATTCCTAGCCACTGTAGCCTGTCATCCAGCTGTCGTAGCCTCCAGCCTGCTGCTGACCTGGGAGCTATTTAATACTTTAAGTTCACAAGTTATCTGCCTTTTTCAATGTCAGATCGTCCTGGATTCCCATCTTATTTAGGGATTTTTGTGATAAATACATAGACTTCTGGAAGTGCCTTTGCACTCACGCAAATGTTAATCGAAGAACATTAGCTGCGTGTAGCTTTGCGCGGGGGGGAACCCTCCTGTGGCTGAAACGTGACCCTTTTTCTTCCTGGTAGCCTTTGAGTCTCAGTCAATCAGTGCCCTTCAGGGACTCGAGGATCTTCTGGAACTTCCTCCCAGCCTTCTCTTGTAGCTGCTGAGCTCCCCAATATAGGATTTGTTTTAAAGGGTTAAAATCTTAAGGTTTTTTTTTTGTTTGTAAATTAAACACCTCAGGTTTTTCCAGGGTGAAGCTGTTGCCACCTGAGCGTGGCTAGGAGCCATGAGGAAGTTAAGAGTCTTCTACAGTTGTCTCCATTTTCCTGTTACTGGAAGTGCTTCATAGTTCTGCCATTCAGAAATAACCTTTTCTCCTTAATACAAAGGATGATGCAATCCAATATGGCAATATACAAGTATTACTTAAGGCTATATCTAGATCAAGGCCCTCAAGCAAATTAAAGCAAATTACCAAAGTGTACAACATCAACATTCATAAGTGAGAGTGCATTAAATTGCCATTGGCTGGTGATGTCTTTAGGAATAAAATTACTTTAGTTAGCTGTAGTTTAATTTCCTTGGTTTACAGTGAGTGAAGGCCAATTTACTCCTGCATTAAAAAATTCATGTGGGAATTTAATGCATTTAAATTAATATGCTTTGACTTCTCACCTTTACTTGAATCTTTATAAACCTTTAGATCGTTGGTTAGCCCGTTAAGTTTGGGAGCAGCTTCCCCAGACTGTCATGCATTTTCTGCTTCGCTTGTTCCTGAGGTCCCATTTCTTAGTGCTGTGTGCATGTTCACTACTAGCTCACATAGGATTACAGATTTGATCTGAATCAGATCTACAAATAAAATTAAACTAGTAGTAATGGCTAGATTATATAGAACTATGATGGTATTTATTAACTAGCCTGTAAAGACTCTGCATTTTCCAGCACGCACAGTTCAAGATATTCCAGATTTCATGTAAATTCAGTTGTAAATTCAGTGGTAAATTCCATACCTTTTAAAAATTTTCATAATGCAGTTGTTCTGTGCATACTAAAAAAAAAAAAGTTGCAAAGGTCTTTTTAACATCTGGTTTTATTTTGGTTGGCAAACCCAAGGGTAGTTGATTTTGCTTTCAGTTTTACGTAGCATGTTTGGGGTCTTTAAGGTGAGAAGGGAATAGGAAATTAAATTGCTGTGGATGTTTAATAGAGTGATTGTTTATTTTAGGGCATAGTCACTCCTTTCACATTTTACTTCAATTGTCATTAAACAAGAAAAAACACTGATTTCCAGTACTTAAACTGATCAATTGAAGCCTACCACTTAAAATTCATCCTTTCATTTACTTACATAAGCTGCTTAGGGCAGAATACTTTCTCTTACAATTTCTTCGGTGCTTGTTCTGCCTACGTATTTCCCCAGAAGTGTGGCTTTCCTTGGTTTTGCATCTCTCATCTCTCTGTTTAATAGAAAAAGATGTACTATGTAACACTTACTGAAGCGTCTCAATTTTAAAAGTTTAGAAAAATGGACAATAATTACGAAATATTTCTACTGGGTTTTTTATATTTTTCATTTAATGTAGTTAGCAGCAGCACAGTAAATTTATCGATAATTTCTATTCCCATACTGCATATATGGAGGATGGTATAGTCTGATTAAAACATCCCTATGATTGAATCTGTATAGGTGAATTTCTGTGTTCTATCCTCACATTTTTCAGTAAATGGGGAAATTCAAGTAATATTTCTGTGAATTGTTGGATAAATTTTATCAACTGTTTAGGGAGGGAGTATTGGTAAAAACAGGTCCTAATCAACATTTATTTAAACTTACTGGATTTTTAAAAATCTGTATTGGTATATTGGCAAACCATTGAAACAAGTCAGTTTGATTTGGTCTAGTATCATCTGATGCTACTGTTAAACACAGAGTTGGTCTGCAATATATGACTGATTCTCTGGTGACATCTAAAGGACTCAAGCTTATTAGTAAGCTTTGAAATTGTTGTATAGAAGATTCAGAAACTGTAGTTTGGTATTTATCAAAACCAGACAGGTTTTTGCCATCTCTTCTGAATGAGATCTTAAAGTGATGTTTAGGGAGTTAATGTTCACTTGTTTAAAACAAGACCAGTTAGAAATTTCTCTGAGAGAGAATGTTTCATCATTAGCATGTTCTTGAGGTGTTTGGGTGGGGAAGGAGATTGTTATGGGGTTTGTTTAGAAAAATGCTTAGTTTTTCATATTGCATCTTGCAGAGATTCACTTCTAGTGTGTTACCATGATAATTTGAGAAAAAGTTTAGCTGTGAAGAGGTAGTTGTCAAAGGGAAGTAGGACAGCAAGAAAAGAAAGCTCTATTGACCATTATAAAATGAACTCCATTTTTGTTCCCGTCCCAAAAGCCGGGGACAAACCGTGAACGGGGATTCTTGTGTCTGTATTGGCCACTGAAACCAATTACATGCCAAATTTTTTAGTTGGCCGTTGTGGGAAGCAGTCTTTTGTTTTTCTATGGCAATGCAACTCATTGTGATCATTTCTCACTTCAAGTAACTGACAAAGCCAGTGTAAAATATGTTCAGCAAATATGTAAAGCTATATTTGCCCAAGAGTCTTTAAGTGTCACAGAAAAAAATGGAAATTATCCAGCACCTTGCATTATACATCTGGATACGACAAACTGTGTGAAGGCCAGCTACTCAACCTTCTGGCATGGTTGAATCAGTCCATCCTTTCAGAGCATGAGCACTGTCCAACTCTGCAATTTTTCTTAACTTTAAACTGGATCGTAGTTGTATATGCTGAAATTACTGTACCAGTGAGTATTTTCTTTTCAGCACTTTAAACTGATGCAGGGTACAAAGAAGTACTTTGCTATATCCTAGCTAGAATATGATAGCATGTACTGCTTTCTGCAATTCAATTATACACAGGTGGTGAGAAAAAAGGGACTTAATGCTCATGATGATCAGTTTTGTCATGAACATTCTAAGATTCATCTATGAATGAGTTCTATGAGTAAATCAAGGTATTATGAATCCAAGTATTATATTAGCACTTCAGGTGCTAATACTCACAAGTCCAAGAGAATATTGTGATAAGAAATAGGGGGGGAAAAACCCCTTTATTCCACGTAAAATCTTTTACAATGAAAAATTTTTAATACAAGATACATAGATGTTTTTCTGTTACAGAAATAGAAGAGATAAATATTAATATTTGACTGGTTGTCATAAGGAGTCTTACATGCAACAAAAGTAGTGTTTCTCAAAAAGGCTCGATTTATGGAATGTGTACAGATGGTGTTAGAGAAAGCGTGTGTTCATGTGTGTAAAGTGTTTTGATGAATAGGAGGAGGGGTAGGGAAGAAATGCATACTTTATTCTAGTTTTTCCATTCAGCTCTGCTCGCGTGAAATTTGGACAATAAATCATTCAAATTGTTTAACTTCTGCTAGTAGAAAATGAAGAAATGGTGGAAGGGAAAAAAATTTAAAAATGGTTGAGGGATCCAGACTGCATTTTTTAATGAATATGGCAACATTGTATTTTATTCAGGCTTAAATCCCCCAAATTATTGGCAGAAGGCTGTCATTCCTTTATTAACTTTAATGAAAGTTGGGTATCTTAAGTTGTTACCAACATCCATTTCTCTACTGAATTTTGATTAGATAGAAAATCATACCTTGCTGGATGTAGCAAGCAAACTTGCCTACTTTTAAAAAGGGGATAATTCATTGCTGGATAGTATGAAGTAGTAACTGTGGCTTTTAAATATGAAAAAATTATAATTTTTGTAAAGTAAAAGAATTGTGATTATCTTTGATTCTTCCTCTAATTTTTTTTTTTTTACCATTTTGAGAATTCAGGAAAAAGATTAGCTTTTTTAAGTATTGTGGTTAACTTCCAAAATAGATAAACTATCTCAAATTTGGTGAAATGAGAGGAGTAATCTGCTGCATCAAATTTTAAAAATAATTTCCAATTTGAAAGACAGAGTTTTCTCATGACATTAATAGAGGCATTATTGAAAATACTTTCCTGTTGAAGATACATTTACATAGGAATAATGTGGCTTCTGGGGGTTTGTTGGTTTTTGATTCCCCCCCTCCCCCGCCCCCCTTTGGTATGCCTCATTGTGCTTACAGCATAAGCTTTGTAATTTGCTTTTTGAGGAACAGATGTGTTAGTTGTCCCCTCAGGTATGTATATGATATTTACTTTTATTTTAGAGTCTTAAGTAACATTAAGAGTACCTCTGAATTGTAATCTTGTTTCTTTAAATTATCGGGACATAAGAATGTTACCCTTTTCTACATTTAAAAACAATCAATAAAATACAATATTTTATTGAAAGATGATACAATGGGAAATTGGTTATTCTCTTGATTCAGAAGGCTGGATAATTGAGTTGAATTTTTATGTCTACAAAAATCAATGCCTAGGTGGACTTTGGAGGAATGCCTATAAAAAGACTGGCATTTGCATTAAGTGGCAGTACTAAATTTTTGACTGAGTCACAGATGGTGTTTTCCAGTGTTTCACTTTTGTTTTATCATCTTTCATCAACCTATATGTTATGGCACAACAGGCTTAAATTATGATGTAGATTTTTTTTTTTGTATACGAAATTCACGCTTCTTTTGGAAGTGATGACAGCAACATAGAAATCCTGAATGAACCCTAGAATCTTTCTCTTATTCTCAAAATATTTCTTAGACTTCAGCTTGTTTAAATGCAGGGTATGTTAAATATTTAGTAAAGGCAGTGAGCAAGGTTTCTGTTTTCCTTGGTGACTTGTTCCTGTTTTAAACTTTGAGCTTACTGTGACGTGGGAACACTTGGCCTTTCCACAAGAAAAGATGTGGTGGGGTTGCGGTTTTTCAAAAGCGGAGGTATTTGGTATTTTTATGATGGCATTGATGTTTTCAATTTTTAATTTAATACAAAACTTTAAAAAATGTTAACAGGGAAAGAACTGGGAATACTTAACTTTTTGAGGACCTTTTTTTTATGTTGAAAAGATTAATCTCTTGCATCCTTGCAAGCATGGCTATTTCCTCTAGTCTGATTTTTGTCATCTTGGGAAATTTTAAACCTTTAAGGATTTCACACTGCTCTCAGTTTCTTCATCTTTTTCGACTGAATTAATTGCAAGACAATATCAAAGCTGGTATCCTTAAAATGTTAGGATGAGAAACGTGTTTCACACACTTCGCTTTCTAATGAGGTAAAGAAAAAGAGACTTCTCCATTATGCCCACACTGAGCATCTGGGAGATCAGAGTGAGTGGTTCACCGAATATTCATATTAAACAGTTGAAATGTCAATTAATGTTAGATAAAGCTAGACAGGCTAAAAGCAAATGGATGTGCTTGTTCTGATGCACTTATCCCCAGAGGCATACTTGTATATTCTTTAGTGCACTTTGGCCTGCAGTGAGGTAAAGCAGCTTGCAGTGTTTTCTTATTTTTGAAAGTGTATATTGGTTACAAACTGATAAAGATTGTAGAGAAACACCGGTCTCCTCCTCCTCCTCTTCCTCCTCTCTCAGGCAAATGATACCTGGAAGATACCGGCAGCAATTCAATTCACTCTCCGGAAAGCATATTCTTCTCTCAAGCCTTCCCAGGCGAATGAAAGCACTTCGAGAAAAATCCCATCAAAGATTTTAGCAGTTCTGACTTCTCCACCATGTACATCAACTGTGCACAACTTCAGCATTCAAATGGAAACCTTTGAGAGTACATAAAGCTTTAGGCCATGAGTACTCCCTGTGCTGGAGGGACTTGGTTCTTTGCGAGTAGTAATTCAAGGTTACTGTCTCGGTCAGAACGTTTTGACCACAAACATAGTCTTGACAAAAGCGAAGGGAATGGTTCGTACCCTGTGGTTTGAGTTACACAGCAGTTAGCTCATGAACCAAAATGCATCATTACTATCATCCAGTTAGTGTTATCGTGAAAACTGTCAGATTTAAATGCTTAAAAGAGCTCTTGTAACTGTTGCCATGGTAATATCAGAACAGCAATGTGGTAGTTTTCATCCATATCCCATGTTCAGCTAAATTCCTTTGCAGTCATTTAACTGTGAAAGGAGGGTACCATATTGTAGCAGGCTAGATTTCTTTTGAGTTAACTAGGGACGAATGAAGACTGGACTTAACTCACTCTTTGAAAATGAAAGGTAAATCCTAGATACAAGTGATCTAATTTTGTTTGCTTTTGGTTTGACTGTGTGCTGACAGTCCTATATGTAAAATACTCTGTGGAGTTACTGACCTGCTGTTCATACCATTGTGTCATGTCTTGTAATTACTTTGGTTCAGGCCATAATAAAAAGCATGCACTGTAATCACAAACTACAGATTCTGTTAGAAGAATGGATTTACCTAATAGATTTTTATTTTCTCCGGAAAGGGAGTAGTACAAACACTTAGCAGTAGAAATTCAGATCCTGCTTTCTAATTTGGCCTCACTTTTAATGCTTTCCCTCATCACTGAGCCTGTCCTATATTTTTTAACCTGTGTGGTGTTGATCAGCTGCTGCGTTTTTAGTTTCAGTCTTCTGACGTTTGAGAGCTTTTTTAACTGACCTGCTGTAAGAAGTTGTTCTCCACAGCTCTCCCCCAGCCTCCCGCCCCAGAAAGCCTTTGACTTCACGCTTGCAGTGGGTACAAAGGAAGGACAATGTTCTCTCCTTTCTGACCTACATTTTTACAGTGCAAGACTGCATAGCTGGCGGTGCAGCTTCCCTGCCTCCCTCCTTGCCCCCGTGCTCCCCTCGCAGAGTGGCTAGGTCCGGCGAGGCAGGGCTGGATGGGCTAGAGGTGTAATCTGTAGTAATACAGCAAATGCCATGTCTGTTAGGTATGATCTGCAGTCTGAAATTATTGTGGTCAGCAAGGGTCAAACTGTGTGCCACCTGAATCACATGCTGTTTTGGAAGAACAACCTGAAATGAAAAGGACAATAATGCTCTTAAAATTTGATAGGTGCGGTTATCATAGTGTAATTAAGTAATTTTCCAATATTTATTTATTTGTGTTATTTGAGAACATAAAATAAGGACTGAGAAATGGGTTTTAAAATTGGAAAAATATGTAAACAACTACAGATGCTTTTGCAAATCAGTTACAAGCCTGTTCTTGCTAATAGCACAAATGTAAGAAGTAGTAGCTTCTATATTAGCATCTTCCCTCTCCCTTTCATCTCCTCCTAAGAAGTTTTCACACATTGCAATGAGTATTCATTCAAGAGATAAGATTTTCTTGCACTGTGGGATTAGGCAGGTATTTTAGATTGAAGTATGATGGGGATTGTGTTAACATACCAGGAAAATTAGTAGGGATGGGGGGGCAGTCTAATGGCTTCTAGGTGCTTCCCTCCCCTCCGGTGCCTGATTTAGCATGGATTTTGAGACAGTTAATCCATGTCTTAACATGTTAATGTATTCTGAAAATATTTTGTAAATATGGACTGACACATTTTATATTACTGCATTGCAAAGAAAAGCAAATTTTAAATTACTATTCTAGTAAGGTTAACCTGAAAGCCCATCTGTCTCATCGCTTCTAAATTACTGCCATCATATAATTTTAAATTTATAGGACATAAAAATAATTTATAACATTTAAATGAAGATCTTAATGGACACTGAATTTTCCCTCAGACGAACCACTGAGGCTTGGAAGTACCTTTACCTGTAATTTTTTTCAGACTAGAACAGATCATGAACTTTACCCATGAAAAATCTGTCAATGGCTGGGAATAGGTTGTATTACACCAAACCCTGTAGTTGTGCATTTTCCATGCTCAAATCCATTGATGTGTGATATGCAAATAATCCACATCACTGATTTAATTGGAGATGTGAAAAGAACAGTTCTGTTGTTGGCAAATAACAATTTTTTGTGGGACTTCATTTTGGTCATCTAGTACCCATGTGTAAATCTTTATTTAGTTGAAAGTTAAATAAATAGGGAAAAATTATGGAATTCAAATTTCTGATTTTTGTTACTGTGCTTCACTTTTCTAGTGATTTTTCTAAGCTAAAAAATGTAAAGATTTTTCTTTGCCATAATGATGGTACTGATGATGTTGCATTTCTTTTCTTATTATAAGTTTTGAGTCATTTTGACTTTTTGTGTTTGTTTTCAACCTGAAGCAGACACACAGAGAAGTAAAAACATTTAAAGCAAATATTATACAAACTTCTATACCTCAATGAGTAAACTAGTTATATCCTTTTTTTTTCTTCCTGCATTGCAGACATGTTAGACTTTCAGATTCAAGCTTGTATCTTATTGCTAATGAAAATGCTTTTTTTTTTTTGTCTTGCTTTATATGGGGAAAGGAAGTGAGAGAACTTGTCAAAGATTTTAATGATATAAATCATTATTGCACTATTTTTAACATGAACTGTTTTTATATTCTAGTAGAGTGAGCAAATAGCTTAAATACAAGCTAGAAAACAGTAAAAACATTCAGAGAATGGAATGTAGATCTTTCATTCCGTAATTGCATATTTCATCATACAAGCTATCCCTCCTGCTTCTGAAAGCTTTGTAACGAACTGTGCAAGAAAACAGTACTTGGATACAAACAATTTAAGTAGCCTTTGGCTGTCTTGATAATGATTCAAATATATTTGTAGAGTAGTTTCAACTTATACCCAAACAATAATACAAATATTTAAAAATTATGTTGGACCCTTAAAAGGGCATTAAAAATGGCTTTTTACTTAACATCTTATGCTCCTCACTAGTATTTTAACTAGCAAGAAGTTTGATACACTGAACTCGTAGGCATTGTACTGTAATTCTGCCAAGCTCGGGCAGATTGGCATCATGCATGAGCTCCAAAGTGGAGTACCCAAGAGGTTGTTTGGCTGCCAAACTTTATGATTCAGGGGCCAAACTATTTACGGTTTAGATACTAATCTCTTGGACTATACCCAGAAGCCAGTAACAGCATTTTGAACTAGCCAGAGTTGGTAAAATCCAAGTAGAGTACATTACAGCCTAGCTTGAAAGTGCTGAAGGCAGGGAATGGTGTTGAAGGCCTCTCCAAGAGGATGGACTATGTTCTTGGCCAGCATTACTTATGGGATTGTTCATCTTCCAGAACAGAATACCCTTGAGTAGTAGCTGGCTTTCAACACTCTGGTTGTCTAAAACTTGCACTATTGTGTAAAGCTTGCATATTGTTAAGTTAAGACAGGTGACTTTCAGCTGGGCTATTAACTTTGGCTTGCGTTAGCTGGAAGGAAGCAGGCAGATTAAGTGTGAAGAAAACTACAAATGGGTGTTGAAAACACTCCCAAAGACATTTTTTCAACATGAATGTCAGTAGTCATCACATAAACTAAGTGGATGCACTTTCAATCTAATTGGAGAAATCTCTTCTGCAGAGAGTTACTATTTTTACACACATTTACTTTCCCCAGAAATGGACATTTCTACAATTTGAGGTATCTTGGAAATGCACAAATGTATAATTATCATACCTCAAATACAGCAGATGACAAAATTTAGTGGAGGATCAGCAAAAAATGGTGACAAGCGAATTCCTTTACCCATCTTCAATAGGAGCTCCTAGAATTTCTTCAGAGGGCTAGTCCAGTGCAATACAGTCTGTTCACATGTGTAAGTTCCTGCATACAGACAGCCTTAGGGCTGCTGAAAGTGCTCAGTAATATGATTTGTCTTTTTATTACAAAGAAAAAAAACCTGCTGTGATTTCTGTATTGTGCATGGTATGAAAACTAGGCTTTAAGAACTAGGGAACACTAGAAAAGTCAAGTAATGCTAAAGCTAGAAATTTATTTATTCCTGAGCAGCTTTCCCATAAAAAGTGAAGTCTGAAGACCATAAATATAATCAATTTTATTAAATAATAAAAGTACATCAAATATTTGTATTTTATCCAATTAAAAAGTCCCAATCAAACAGAAAATTAATCACAGTTCCATCATTTGTGGCTAAATCAGAGGTGGGTATCGTTTACCCTGGCACTGTGACAAACAGTAATAACCTGAATCTGATACAACTCTGCTGTAACTCTGTTGGAAAATAAGCTTTAAAAGTTCTGTTTCTTAGAAAACTGGAAACCTGTAAATAGATTTAACCTACTTCTCACAATTTATTTTCAGTGGTATGTGTTGTGGCTTTAATTTTTAAAATTGCTTAGATTTTGTTCTCGCCCATATTGCTATCTGGAACTCTCAATCTTATTACGACCTAGTCTTCCCCACCTATGAAGTAAGGTGTGTGGCTTAATTTTCTCTAGCAGACCTATTTTTCACTAGACTGATCCTTCTTTTTCTAGTAGGCAGGAAAGAGCAAAATCAACAAAGGCTTGGTTGGTTTTCTCCCTCTTTCCACCAAATGAGACATTTTTGAAACTACAGTGAAATACTTGAAGTTCCATTTTGTGTTTCTGATCAGCCTTTTAGCTGCCTTGAAGTTATGTAAGGAAATTAATAGCAGATCCAATGAATTTGCATGAAGATGCCAAGATGAATGTTACTTGGCACCAGATTTTAGGAGCTCATGCTATAACTTCTAGAGAATTAAGTAACTTTTAGTCAGTTCTTTGAGGAGAATCTAGTTGAATCTACGGTGGAATCTAGAATACCGCTTGCATTTCCAAAGGTGATGTACAAAGCGGCAGTTTTCTGAACTTTGATTTCAGTTATCCCTCTTTCCTAAACAAAATAAGCAACCTTCCCAAAAGTGGACTTACTTTAAGGGAGTACTTGCTTAGTGCTTTAGAGTTCATTGGTAGTGTCTTACTAAATTGTAAATGTGACATTGCTAAATGTATTGTACATTTAAGAAGAGTATAATAATTTTAATGTGGTATTTGAAGGTAAAACTGATGTGCCCTTTGTGCATTTCCTTAGTTTTTCATTTTATAGCAGTTCTAGATAACAAGAAATGATTACGTTGAAGAGAACTAGAGTGATGAATGCATTTTTTAAAATAAAATTTTAGTGTGGAGAATATGCTCAATTATATTTTATTGGCACATAAATCAGCAATTGTACCACCAAAGTGTGCATGCTAATTATTGCACATTAACACAAAAATCCTTATATACTGTCTTCTTTTTTCCTCAAATTTGCTGGGAAAACCTTTTGGTTATAGTTTCATAATATTAGTGTTATCAATTTAACTTAAAAAAATAATTTTCAGACTCCACTATGTGATGGGGATCAACTAAAGGCTGTCCCATTAAGCTCATCCATTTTCACTGTACATGCGTTCAGCGGTATTTACAAATTGCACATGGAGTACATTTGATGGAGGGAGCGTTGTCCTTCTAGTGCAGTTTACGATGGCGATACCTGCCTGCTTTTTCTTTTGCTGCATTGGCACAGGCATTGTGCTTATTTTGTTGTAAGTGGTTCCAGTATTTGATCAGTTCACTAGGTTGGAACTGATGGGAGGTAATTAGGTGGCTATATTTACAGCTGGAGTAAGAAACTCGCCAGTGATTGAAGACAAACTCATTGGGTGGAGGCATAGGGTCAATTCGCAGCTTGGCAAGACAGATCCCCACGTATACATCCTCTAAATGTAAACGTCTGATGCTTAAGGAGACTTTAAAGATTTTTTCTGCTAAATCCCCAGAAAAAACATAACCAGTTCCAGAGCAGAATACAGGATAACGTTCACTTGGATACAAATCAGGTGGCATATACCATTTACTATCCTTGTTCCTATTAGGTGCATAACCTCTCATTAAGTAACCCGTGAAATACTTGTGCCTCGGAGGAAGTTCTGGTTTCAGAAGCTTGTGTATTAAATATTCAGTATTGACAAACATATCACTGTCAGTTTTCATAACATATGGAACATGTGGACAGTAAGATGCAACCCAGTTCATTCCCATCAGAGTTTTAATGGTTAAATTATAGTAGGTGTCTAAGTATTCTTGTTGAATGATGTCGTGGTACTGTCTGCTTTCCTCTAGTATGGTACGCTGGAGGTATCCATTTGTCTTGATGCTTAACCCCAGCAAAAAAATACGAACAATTTGGATGCTAGGTGTCAGGCTTTCGTTACCCCAAGTTTGTCGAATAGCTTGTCTAGCTTCCACCTGGCCCGGCTCTGCAGCTATGAGCAATATTAGAAAAGGGGTCTTCTCTTGGCATTTCTCAGGCTCGTTGATGATGTATTTGAAGTGATACGAAGTTGGGTGCCCGGTACCTTTTTCGTTGTAAATACTTCCATTGGCACTGAGTGTATTTTCCAAACCAGTTACTCCTTGCAGTGACAGATCCGTGTTGTTGGAGTTGGTGACTGTTTGAGGCCTGAGCGTCTGAGGTACGGCGTCTTTCCACATGTTCCTTAGAGAGCTGTGGTTTGTCTCGCTTTTTGTAGATCTAAATCCTCGTATAGTGTAAGCCATGGGATTTTCTTTGAATCCAGCCCTGCCTGGCAGCCAGTCGTGATGATTAAAGAACAGAAACATAGCAAAAAGGAATACGAGAGAGATCAGGCCAATAAGATGGGTGCGAAACAGAGACCTTTTGGTATTCCAGGTCATCTTTGCAAAGCAGCAGTGTCGTCTTCTCCACTGAAGCATGTTGCAAGAATCCAATGATGGCATATGAGACAATGGCCAAGGAAAATGCTTTTCCGATCGTTTTTGAACTCACTGCTATTCTTTGGTATTCATTTTCTTTTGTTCATGTCGAGTAATTGTCTGCAAGTGGCTCACTCTGCAAAGATTTAAAAAAGAAAATCAGAAATATTTCATTTTACATGCTCATGATATAAAAGGTTACAATGAGAAAGTAGATATAAAATTGAGTTCAATTTTTTTGAAAAAACAGCCCATGTTAATATAAACAAGGTTTGATTTTTATGCTAAAAGCCAACCTTGTTTTATGATTAAAGTTGACTTGATTTGTTAGCTTTTAAAAATGCTTTTTTCATGGTAAGTTCTGCCAAACATCCTGGGTACCAAAGATAAAATGAAAAAGAAAAAAAAAAAAATTTGATCACGTTAGCAGAAAAAGTGTGAAGTAGACGTAAATTAGCTTCATGTATACTGACTGTGAAATCCTTCTACAGTGTTTGAGAAGGACTGAATGAAAAGGCCTGGATACCAGATGGAAGGTTTATTGGCATTAATTAAAATTGATTTGACATGCAGAGGCTAGTACGGCTCACAGTTTAAAAACCTGTTTTGTAAAATGGTCATGTATCGTTGGTGGGACAGACGGCACAAGGTTGATTATGGCAGAGCTGTGTTAGTCACAGTACACTGCTTGGCGTGTTTCCACCGGCCCCGACTGTGTTCGGAAAGTCAATGAGAAGATGCACCTGTCAAAATTAATTTTCAGGGTCCAGTAACCTCACTGCACAGCCCTCAGATGGTAACGCAGGATTACATTTTCGGTCACCTTTCAGGCACCTTTAACCTTCTGCTCCACAATGAAGGAAAATACTGAATGGAGCATTTGGCTGTTGTGCCAGGCTCATATGCAGTCGATGTAAAATTAAGCTGTTGATTTTTGGTAGGCAGAGATCAGGTAAATGTTCGTATTAACTGGAAGTAAAATTGCACAGCACTAAGTTTCTGGCAAGCATGATGAACATGATTTTGGGGTTTTTTTCCTCTGTAAATTTATATGTAACTACTATACTTCTGGTATACAGAAATTTCAAGTATTGTTACCAGCAGCTGTGACTGTAGGAAGAAGCGCCAAAGTAGTCTGTGCTTCATTTTCTCTTAAATTTTTTTCATATTCAAGAGCAGAGTCAATATGGCAGCTTCATGATGCTGCATATTAAAAGCTGATCACATCATCTCGTAAATGAACCTTTCACTGCACAGTAGCAATTCGTTTGTGATTTTCAATTTGCTCCAATTTATTTCTGGGCCCTAGGGTTTTGTATAGGAAAAAGGATGACAGTTGAACAAGAGTCCATAGAAAATGCTATTTCTAATATAAATGTGTAATTTATTAATTGCTTTGCTATCTTCTAAAACCAGTATTTGGATTAATTTCTGCATTTAAAAACTAAGTGACACGTTATATGGGAAATTAGAGGATTTTACATTGTAAGGAAGTAATTTAAGATGAGATGGCAGTTGAATAATATATCATTAAATTGTATGTGTGTGACAACATTCAGTCTGCCTGGTTCATGTACGGCAAAATTTGTGTTTCAAAAGGGTTGGGAGAGACGTATAACTGAGCTTTATTTTAATTACTGTATGTCAGTTTATATATAAACAAAATGACGTGTATGCAGAAGATGCCTCATTCACAGTATTTGGAAGCAAGGGGGAAGCAGCATTGCACGGAGTCGGAGTTGTCCCTCGTGCCAGCCTCCGCCAGGAGGAGCAAGGAAGTGGGGATGCTAACTGTGCTTTGTGACAATGTAAACGTATCTAAAAAGGTGACACTGCTCCTTAGCTCTCTTTCTGAAATAGCAAAATATTTGCCTAGTGATCTATTAAGCTCTTCCCTGCCGTTGTGCTGTTACACAGCGTTCATTAATTTTGTTCTCAAGCTCACTGAAAGTATCTGATTTTTTTTTTTTTTTTTTAAACTGCATTGGACTGATGCCACTTACTGGAGACTGAGCTATCTTTCTAAAAATTATTTTCCAGTCTACAGCTGTTAAGCATGTGTTTAGTCTAAAGTATGCAGCTTGAGAATTAACCTGAAATTCCACACTACACTTTTTATGCTGCTTTAACTCGCACATTATCCTTATGTAAAAGAAAATAAGCCCCAAATGTAGAAGACTTATGCTTATCTGACCACTTGCACCTGCTTTTGCATGCTTAGAAAATAAAAGCCTGCCCTCAAAACTAATAACTTTTAGTTTCTCTGCAGTGTGCAGTGAGTTTTAAATGAACACTCAGCTGTTTGGGAAGAATATCTCTGCATAAGTAAACGTAAATGTCACTTCAAAGAGTACCCGAGATCTCAGGGAAATTAATTGTTTGATACCAGTTTGGAGGGCAACAGTGGGAATATTTGATTAATTATCATTCCATTGCATGCATATGCAGTTTAGGAAGAAAGTCAAAACCAAAATTTCACGAATGTGGAGTAGCAGCTAGAATTTGGATTAATTTTGTCACACTGAATTGTTCCACGCCTAAAACTGCAGTCATTAGATGCAAATACTTCAGCAAATCTGCACTGCCCTACTAATCTATGTTTAATTTTTAATTGAGGTAGTGTTTTGTTGTGCACCTAACTTTCATATGGCAATAGGCGAAAGTGAGAATCTTAAGTTAGGTACATATTTGTGTAAACTGAAAACTGTTTTCAGGTGCTGTCTTTCTATGATGCACTGAGAAAGTGTCCCAGAAAAGGCAGTTGTAATGGCTGAAACCTTTTTTTTTTTTTTTTTTTTAAGCTGCATGCTCACATTGTGCACATTAAAATAAGTTTTACAGTAAGGGATGGAACTAGAATCATAAGAAATTTAAAAAGAGTAATTTCTCATTTGCAGATTTCCTTGATTTTTCAAGATGGGAGTTTCCTAGAAAATCTTCAATCTCTGTTTGCCCTTTAAAAAGGCATTGTATGGATAGGGGAAGGACCCACATGTATTTCTCAGCTTCATAAAACTGTTGACTGAAAAAACCAAATAACTTTCTGTCTCATTTTCTTTGTAATTCAGGTGTATAACATTTCAAAATATATAGTGAGTATTAAGCATTTGAAATACAGCAATAGCAATTGCTCCTTTAAAAAAATACTACATGCCAGGATGCATTGTTTAAAAACAACGTAAGCAGCTATCAATATATATTAAAAACACCATCAAATAGTATCATAAAAATACTATTTTTCTCTCACTTTTAAATTAGGGTTAGAGCATTACTGCTTGTGCCTAAATATTTAAAATTGCATTTCACGGAAGTCTTATGAACAGGCACCAACCATTGGCAGTAGGTAAAAAAGCCTAAGCATAGCAAAAGGTCTCTATACAATCACCTTGTCCTCTGAAGGTGTGTTGTTGCATGTAGCTCTGCATTTTGAAGATATGATTTATAATAATTCTACTTCATTTTTGGCACTTGACTGTGCAGCCACTGATGCATTATCAAATGCCAAATATATAAACTGTGAATGCCTCTTGAATTTTTATTTGTGATCTGTGCTCTGCTGGTGTTTCAGTTCCTTGTACTTTCAGTTCTGCTCTATAATTACAGCTTTGCAGATTGAAGCATCCGACTTCCTATTCACATGTCCTGGATTTTCGTATTTTGATTAGCTGTGTGGGCAAACTCTTTAATTAGAGGGAAGAGTTCAAAAGGCAGCCTGAGTCGGTATTCTGATAAACAGCAGCAGCGGTTGCATATTAGGCCTCACATAATGTGCCTGAGTTCACTTACAAGCCACATTAATCTTTTGCACAAAACAGTACTCGGGATGAGGTTTGATGTGCAGGTTTTTAAATGTCAGATACGAAAGTCACACCACTTGCTAGGCATGCTTCTCCAGAAGTGTTGCCTCAGGGTAGGCTTTTTTGTTTTAAAAGTTTTGGAAAGTGGCTTTACCTTCTAAACGTCTGAAAAGTGATCTGAAACCAGTGACTGTTGTATGGTACATCCTTAGGTATGTGAACTCTTTCCAGTTGCAGTTGGTTTATAGCATGTTAGCATTGCCTTGGGCAAAGAAAGCACATTTATACTGACGTTTAATGATTTATTATAGCTTATTGGTAGATTCTGCAGATAAGCACTTTCTTTCTGTGGTGTATGAAATTGATATAGATTTAGGTCTTAAATTTGTATTGCAAATATTCATCTTGTTTGTTTGCCACTAGTGATGAAGCATTTATATTTCAACAATAAATAGAAATGAATGGCAATTAGATGGCATGTCATTTTATAATCAAAGTTAAACAGTGTTTTCATATTAAACAGAAATTGTAATGATGGCATGAGGTAAGTTATGTGCTCACCATTTTGAGTGTATAGTATTTGAAGGTTTCCTTTTGGGATGTCGGGGGAGCCTGGTGTTACTTGTAAAATGTGGTGCCTGATTGCACTGCTGATGGTTTAAATCGTGTCCAATCTTTTGCATGCTCTCAGTTTACGCTTGGCTGATACTAGCCTGATGACATTTTGCTTGTGTTTCAGGGGGAAAAAAGCAAGTGTAAAAAGGTCTGAAGGTACTTTTAAGATAATGTTACTTGACTGCGTGGTCTGTTTTGGTGGTTCAGTGCTCTCACTGTGTCACATCATGGTCATTTTACAAGTGCTTTAAGATTACTTCAGATAAGGATTAATTCTGACCTAGTTTGAGGGGATTTCTAACTGTTTTTTCTGTATCGGAGGGTTTTGAGTTTTTAATTTCTCAATTAAAAGCAATCATTACAGTAGCAACATTATCCCTTTAATCCCTCTTCTCTAGGCACACCAACCTTGTGCAGACTGAAAGCAATGCATTTCGTAAGTGTAAGGTGGTGACATTGTGCTGTGGGAGAGGAAAACCTGCTAGAATTCTTTCTCCCTGTTCAGAGACATGTTATCTTGGGGTTCTGCAAATTAGGAACGATCATTATCTGTAATGGCTGAAAAGGTAACAGACAATCAAATGAATATCACACACAAGGATTTGACATACCTTCCTTGGCCAGGCCATTTATGGTGCGAGGATTATACCCACAGAAAATAGTTTTGGCACGCCATCACTTCAGCAAAAAAGATGCTATCGAACATGCGCACATCCCCCAACAGTCTGCTTCCTGCGATTGCTTTTCACAGTATCCAATCTGTCCATCTGTCTGCTCGTTGCTGTGTTACCTTCCTTGCTCATAAGTGTTATCCTTGTCTTGGGGCTTTTTGTTCATCCTTCAAACAAAAGGACAGTAGTTCTCGTTTCTGTTCTGGTCGGGGCTGTCTGGCGTTCACGGCCGATACATTGGAGCTTTTACATCTGGTGTTTCCCTTGTCGGACAATGCAGTGCTGTGTTCTCTTCTCTTCAGTATCCATATTTCTAATGGTAATGTTAGCAGGGACTGCTAGCGTGTAGTGGTTCAGTTGCCTTCAGTAATAGGATTTCCCTCTGTTCCTTCCTTCATTGTTGCTAGGCAGTAATAGAAATGGGTTTGAGCTGTTTTAACCGAGGATTCTGGTCTATAAAATCCATTCCGTAGTTCTTCAGCTGCTGCACAGGCAGGCAGCAGTTTAAATGTGGGCTTTGACAGATGCTGTCTTCTGACAGAGCAGAATTTAACGTCACTGCTTGGCTGAATCCCACGTGATTGTTTGCATTCATTTTGACTAAATCCGAAAGCAGCCAGAAAGCTTTACAGGCTCTTTTTCCTATTTGATAAATGATACATACTCAGTTCAAGCACAATGATAGGTGACTAGTATAAAAATTGTATGATTATTAAATGAATGATTGAGGGTTTTTTCAAATTGTTTTCACTTTTCCTTGACACTGTAACTTATGATTCTCTAGGGGATTTTTAATGCTAGATGTTCTGTTCCTGTATTCCGAAAGCTGTTCTGCACTGCAAAGGAATTATAAGCATTTAAATACCGAAGCTTGATTTAACCCATTTGGCTCTCTTCGAGTATAAATCTTTTGTGCCTTAATGCCAAAGAAAAAATGTATTTCTTTGCTCATACTTCCTTTACACATGCTTACTCTATAAAAGCTGCTTTTTGTAATCTTAGGTTAGACAATTAAGCTGGATGACACTAATGTATAAGCACATACTGTTAAGCTGCCTTTCTGCTGTTAATGGCTTTCTTCCTTGGTAAAGGTCGAAGTCTGGTATTGCAGTATCGGGAGCACTTGATTTCAATTATTGATGGTTCTAAAATGTCTTTTGTCTGTTACAGACATACCTATATTATAGAATTTGTCTTTCTGGTCCTAATGAAACTTGTGTTCCTTTCATTTCTGTCCTTTCAACGACTGACCCTTCTATGCTGAAGCATCTTATCATATTTACTACATGTTAAAAATAAAATAAGCTACCAGCATACTTACCCAAGTATTTATTAGTCACTGTGTTTGTCCACTCTGTTTTGAAAAGTTAATGACTAGCTCTTTAGACTGTTCTGTTTTTGGTTTGTTTTGTTTTTAGCCGAAGGATAAAGAAAATATAATTGCTCTATCATATGGTATCTCTGATTAGTAGGATTGGGGGTAGGTACGTCCTTTACCGGCAAATAAGGCTTCCCCAGGCAGTCAGTGTGTTTTACTATTCTAGATGCATGTTCTGATAATTTACTAGAAACATAATCAGATTTATATCCTCCTAACTAAATCACCTGTGTACACTAACTTTCTCTATTAATTTAGTGTTGTTTTTAATGTATGCATTTCCTATCCTAATGACAATTTCCACAAATCCTATGATCCCATTTGAGGCATTTTAGGAGTATTAGCATATTCCCTAAGTATTAATTATAAATATAACGTGCATATCAGTAAAGACTTGCATCTCCTCCACTCTAAAAATTTTGTATTTAAAAATGGAGGGGGGGTCAGCAGCGCGGTGGAGCAAGAGAGGAGACCTGTGTCCAGCACCACTTATTGTTCTGGGATGTTTATGAATAATTGGGAAACAGTGCTTTGAAAGGTTGCATGTGTGCTCAGTCTACTGAACCCTATGTAACATACAGAACTTTATGTAATCTGTTGCTGTATCTATACAAATATGTGACAGAGTTTGGCTAGGAGTACTGTCAATTTGCTGCATTCTGAGCTACGAATAGGAAATCAGGCGAGATATTCATGTAGTTAATTTACCGGTGTTGATTTACATAGAAGCAAGTAATGTTTTTTCAAATACCAGCATGTAAATCTGCCTCTGATTTTTGAATTTTAAGATAAGATACAAAACATTGTATACAGGAAGCAAGTCTAAATCTCAGCAGAGTGGTTATTAAAATCCATAGTGTTTCCACTTAATTTACTGCTGCTTCACTATACCTGAAGTGTTTCTTCGAAGGTTTGTGAGTTATATGTAGTATGTTTACATATTGGGGTGGGCAGAGCTGTTTTTATTTTTCTGTAAATGCTCATTAGTAAATATTAAAGGTACAAAAATCCCAAGGATCATTTTTTCTGAATAGAATCTGTTTTAAAGTAAATTTAGAAGGGAACAGACATTAGCTTTGGCTTTTAATTATATGACCATATCTCTTGTGTATAGCTTGTAAAGTTCAGGCAGAGCTATTGCCTGTTGATATGCGTAAAATTTGTCATCTTGCCACGTGAGCAAACCGAATACGAATTCTTAAATCTTAATGAACAATTTCTTCTGTTCACTCATTCTTTGCTTTTAAAGAATGAGCAGGTCTTTGCTTATCTTACGGAAAAATAAGGAAAAGCTTTGATTTTTTTTTTTTTTTTTTCCTACTACTTTCTATCTGGGTGTGACTGATGTAGCTTTAGAGAGTCAAAGTTTCAGGAAGAAATTCCTTCTCTTTTATAGCGCTTTCTTCTTTATTTTATATGGTACTGTATGTTTCTGGGTGTTTCAGGAGGGCAGAGCTTGCTTTGTACTGGAAATAAGACCTGAAGGTTTGAGTAATCTTGCTGGGCTGAAGGTTGGAATGAGCTTTATTTCGGCTAAATCTCACCATGAAGGGTCAGTGGACTGCTTGTTCTTGATCCAAGGAGTAGTATGTTCTGTAATGTTACTATGGTTACATCTTAAATTAGAAGCTGCGGTGATAGTGTTTGAAATGCTGCCATCTATTAAGACTAAGAAGGAGTTACTCTGATGTGAGGATGTACAGCATGTGTGTAAGGAACACTATAGAGTTACCATGGCCAGTGAAAGCTTGACTGTTCAGTGAATTCTGCAAAGCTAGAAGCAGATGCAAGGAGTCAGGGAAGATGTCTACTTAGAATAACCTGTGCACGTGACAACTGTGAACTATGCGAAGTGTACTTATGCAAAACAAACGTGTGTAGGTTTGGAATATTTTCTACAAAAACCTTAAAAAACTTTCTATGTGTCATCTTTAGAGGGTATCAGCAGAATCTTATCTAACTGGTTTTAAAATAAATCGGACCCTAAGGTTGAGCCATTAAATAAAGTTCTGTCTTAACAACATTAATAGAAGTTTCTGAAATCAATTTAGAGTGGTTGTGATAGTCAGGTGTGTACTGCTTGGTAATTTTCTGCCTGGTGGCCACGAGTCCCGTGAAAGTTAAACTAAATATGTACATCATAGCTGACATGTCAACTGAATGTTCCTATATGGACTGTGCTTTCTGGATACTCCATGAATACTTTGCAAAGTTTATTCCATTTTATCATAGTAAAATGTAGTATTATTTCAGCTGTAATGTGTTGAGAGCGTTTCGAGTGACAGTTCAAAACGGTTAATGGCAACATTTTCAAGGTTGGCTATTTTTGCTTTTAAACTTTTTTTTTCTTCTGGAAATGTGTTAGTACAGAATGTCATAAATGCTTAGTTTTAATTTTCTGTGGTACAAATTATTACACATATGGCCAGTGGCCATTCTTCTCTTTGCTTCAAAAAAGAATACTTTTCCAATAAGTCATGTACAGTGGAGAGAACAGGGTTGTAGAATATTTGTCAATTTGCTTGGCCACTTTGTGATCCCAATATGTTTCTTAACTATCACAAGCATGTTTGTAACTGCATGAAAAACAGCAATCTAGAAATGACCACAAGTGTCAGTGTTGCCTGCCTTATTTTCCTTAGCAGATTTTCACCATTGTTTAGTTCGTTGTGAAACCCAGCTTACGCTTGCTGCATTTTTTTATAAATGGTCAAGATTTTGCACTCTATTCTAATCACACCCAAGCCATAAACTTAGTGATTTCATTAATCTCTGAATGTCTTAAATTTAAAGCAGAAAAGCAGCAGTATAGATCGGTCTGAAATGGTGATAGAACTAGAAAAGGTTTCCAGTTATTCTGAAACATGCATATTTTTGTTTGCTAATGAGTAGTTGGTAATTATTATATCATTCAGTAAGGAATATAAGCACATCCCCTAACTCTACAAAGTTGTGAGAGAGAGAGAGGAAAGACCAAGTGATCTTTTCAAGTCAGGACATTTCAAGGGGATGTTTCATAATTCTGAAGCTTGTATTTTTTTATCAAGTAGACTGACATTCTAGGTATCCAACTGGAATTTGATGCATTCTCCTATCACAGCTTCCTGTGAGGAACACAGGTTTGGAGTGCTTCAAAATTCACTTGAAAAGCCAAAATACAAAATGGTTTCGGTCTACTTTATTTCTGTTCTCATTTTGTATGTTATGCAAATTTTGCATATTGGACTACTGTCCAGACACGTTTCTTTCCTCAACAGTGTGTTGTTTGCTTTATCACATCTTCCTTCTTTTCTGTATTCTGATTTTTCATGTCTTCCCCCAGGCTTTGCATCCAATTATTGCTGATCTCAAGTGCTAAATGGAGGGTTTTTTTTCCAGGGGATGGACAACATAATTTCATTTGTATTGTGCAGTATTTTTAGTTGCGTGGTTCTCCCCTGATGAACTGACAATCCAGTGCCAGCAGAATTATTTTCTGCCTGTCACAAGTGTTCCTTTTGCATTCTGAGAAGAGCAGGGACTTTATGAAGCTTTGATTCAGCACAGCAGGGGAGAGAAGGCCAACCAGCAGAAGTACCGAACGTTCGCAGGCAGTTTAAAGAACAGCTGTGGAAAATAAGACTTCTGTTTTTCCCCTTACCTTATGACTTGCCCCTAACACCCATCCTCACACCCCCAGCATGAGAATTTGAAATGAAAACTTAAATTCTTACAGAAAGTGGGACTTCATGGAAGAACTGATACTACGTATCAAATCTCTTAAAGCAGGAAGGTGGCATCCTATGGAAGTTAATAAGCCACCAGCTCTTCTGCCTCAGGAGAAAAATGCATTGTTCGAGCTGTTACCACCTGTCCAGCCCCTTCTCTCTGTGTGATTCCTTCCTGCAACAGGCACAGAAAGATCCTTTTCCCTTAGGCTGTCTTCAGGCTCTTGATGGATCCAGCACTTCTCTCCCAACGATTTGAACAGTCTTGACCCATCAGGTTCATCAGTAGAATGCAGACCTCCTGCCCAGCACTTTTCCTTGGACTGCTGGATGAGCTACGTAGAATTTTTTTTTGTTGTGATACTGATTAAGAGAGTAGATCCAGCTGTTCATCTGCTCGCTAATTTTTTTTCCTGTTGTATATGGTTTGTACGTGAATATGGAGGCATTTTGTCAGCCTCAAAAATTCCTGGTTTTGAAGTTGAAATTGGTGACACAGATGTTTAGTTAATGTTAAATAATGTGAAATTGAAGAGCTGGACTTTCAGAGCTGTCAGAATTTCATGTGTGTTGGGGTTGAGACCTGTATTGACTCTTTCCATTGTTACATTTCTTCCGTAGCTTTAGTACATTAATTCCTACAGCTCCATCCTGTAGGTATCCTCATTTACAGCTAATTCTGTAGGACATGCAGGCTTTACAGCAGAAATAACAAAGCTTTAGCAAGTGTCTTAAATGCCTGCAGCCTTTTCTTCAAGCACAGATGCTTAAACTAGGAAAAACAACAAAATCTGTGGAAAAATCCTTTCTCCAGTGTTCCAAGAGGTTCTATCCCTGTAATAAATTTAAGCAATATTTGTTCATATCCAACAGAAGACCTGGGTCATAAAATGGAGAATAAGTCCTCTCTTAAGAGCAGTTCTCTGCCGCCCTTTCTTTGACATGTTGGGGGAACTAAAATTATTCCAGACACCTTGCACACCACCTAGTTTGATAGAACTGCTTCAGCTTGGCCAGCCAGTTTCATGTATCTGTTTTTTCCTAATGTTGTTCCATGTTAATGATTCCCTCAACTTGAAGTAGTTTCCAGTCAGTGTATGTTAATGAAATGCTGATTTTAATATGTGCTGAGTTTTATCATATAGTATGCCTAATATAATTGAACTGATTTCCAGTTACTTCAAAGTTAATTCTGTTTTGTGGCAAAAATCCTTTGGAAGTAAATGTTCATTTGTATATGCTTCTGATGAACAAAGAAATCAAGTTACCATACAAAATGACTCTGCATACCCCTAGTTGCCAGTCTCTCCTTCCAGACTTTCTCTTTCCACTTTTGAAATTCTCATTAAAGTTAAATGATAGCATCCCTTTAGTGACTTCCAAGGAAAAGAAAACTATGCTGTGGAAATCATGCTTTTTGTCTGAAAGTTATTCAATTCATAATTCCTTCTGTAATCAGTGTAAGATTCTAGATTAATTTCATGAGCCTGAGGATTTTTTTCACATAAATTACTAATGTAGAGTCAGAGTCACCAGGACTCCTAGTCCTCAAATACATGATTTAGAGGAAATCCTTAGAGCTTAGTTTGTATTATGTTAATTGACAGAGAATATTGGTTCACAACTAGAGAATTTTTATTCTTTTCTGCTATCCTAAACTATATTTTAAACTTAAACTCCAGGGTTTTTATTTTCTGTAATTTACTGGCTTCTAACAGAAGAAGTCAGAGACAGCTTTCTTGCATCTTGTCCATCTCAAGACATAATATTAAGAATCATTAATGCATACTGTAGGGATATGTGCGTTTAACAGAAAAAAATACTGGATATATTTAATGTAATAATGCTGAATTAATAAAATTTGGCCTAAAATGAAAGATTATATTTTTCTATAATAGAGAGATATATTCTTGTAACTCTTAATCAGCATCTGCAAAGCTTTCTATCACTGATCTGTTTCATTAAAGTAGAGTAAATTTATAGGAAGCATCTGTCATCCAAAAAAAAAAAAAACAACCCAATCTCTTAAAAACACAAAAAACTGTCATCCTCTTAAAATCCCTACAAATCTCATGAACTTGGATGATGGGTTGCACATTGCAGATTCTTTTAAGTCTTCTCTCAAGGATTTGCGTAACTAAGCATTCAGACCTCTACAAATGCTTTTTCTATAATTTTTGGTTAATGCACGTTTGTGCTTTACTTGTGTGCAAGTATTATGATTTACACTGCAGAAGAAAAGAAATAACTTTTCAGAGGCCAAACCTGACCTTTTTCCCTGCTCCCCTCCCCCCCTCCCC